>NW_027457029.1:170000-197992 GCF_040206685.1 Ascaphus truei
TTATTGATACCATTTTTTTTTTTTTGGACCAACAATTTGTGTCATGGGACAAGCTTTCAAGAGTTTTCCTCTTCCTCAGGTCAAGCAATACCATAAATATATACGCACATAAACATGCGCACACAGTGTATATGTTTGCGTGTGCGCATGTTTATGTGTGCGTGTGCGCATGTTTGTGTGCGTGTGCATATGTGTGCGTGTGCGCATGTATATGTGCGTGTATGCATGTATACGTGTGTGCATATTTGTGTGTGTATATATGTGCGTTTGCGCATGTTTATGTGCGCATGTATACGTGTGTGCATGTTTATGTGTACGTGTGTGCATGTTTATGTGTGCGTGTGCGCATGTTTGTGTGCGTGTGCGCATGTATGTGTGCGTGAGCGCATGTATGTGTGTATGTGTGCGTGTGCGCATGTATACGTGTGTGCATGTATGTGTGCGTGTGCACGTGTATGTGTGCGCGTGCGCATGTATATGCGTGCGTGTGCATATATATCTATATCATACAAACACTCACAAAGGGGGTAAGCGCGGCCCTCCTACCCCAGCCGCCAAAGCTCCCTTACCCCCTCGCCGCTCCCTCCCCCCCCCCGCCCGCTCCCTTACCCCCCCGCCTGCTCCCTTACCCCCCCGGCCACCAACTCCCCAGCCGCTGGGGGGCCAAGCAGCCTCGGATCTGCGCCAGTCCCACTCTCCACCACCTCTCACTCCCGTTGTGTGTGTGTGTGTGTGTGTGTGTGTGTAGGGACATTTTACTCCTGCCAACAATTTGTGCCTCACTTTCACCCCACCCTACCCCTGCCCTTCACCCCCCCTACCCCTGCCCTTCACCACCCCTGCCCTTCACCCCCCTCTACTCCTGCCCTTCACCCCCCCTACTACCCCTGCTCTTCACCCCCCCTAACCCTGACCTTCACCCACCCCTACCCTTCACCCACCCCTACCCCTGCCCTTCACCCCCCCTACCCCTGCCCTTCACCCCCCCCCCACGCCTGCCCTTTGACTGACGCACGCACACACCCTGACTGACGCACACACACACCCTGACTGACGCACGCACACACCCTGACTGACGCACGCACACACACCCTGACTGGCGTACGCACACAAACCCTGACTGGCGCACGCACACAAACCCTGACTGGCGCACGCACACAAACCCTGACAGCCACACGTACACACACTGACAGCCGCACGCACACACCGACTGACGCACGCACACACCCTGACTGACGCACGCACACTGACGCACACACACACTGACTGACTGACGCACGCACACACACACACACACACTGACTGATTGACGCACTGACTGACACACACACATACATACTGACGCACGCACACAACCCCTCACAGCCGCATGCACACAACCCCTCACAGCCACACGCACACATACACAGACTGACGCGCGCACACACACACACACACACACTGACTGCTGCACACACACCCACTGACTGCTGCACACACACCCACTGACTGCTGCACACACACACACTGACTGCTGCACACACACACACTGACTGCTGCACACACACACACACACACACACACACACTGACACACACACACACACACACTGACACAAACAAACACACACACACACACACACACTGACACACACACACACTGACTGACACACACACACACACTGACTGACGCACGCGCGCACACCCCCACACCCACACACTGACTGAATGACTGACTGACTGCCGCACGCACACACTGACTGACTGAGGCACACACACACGCACACACTGACTGTGTGTGTGTGTGCGTCAGTCAGTCTGTGTGTGTGTTTGTGTTTCTGCGTCAGACTCACTGACGCGCGCGCACACACACTGACTGACTGACGCACACACAATGACTGACGCACACACACTGCATGAAGCTGTAAAGGAGGGAGGGGGGGAACTGGATTGATGTGAATGGGGGACAAACAGAGAGAGGGGGAGGGGTGAGGAGAGAGAGAGGAGCGGGAACATTACATCCCGGGCAACGCCGGGTCTCTCAGCTAGTATAAAATAAACGTAAAGAGAGGGTGCATACCATTCAATGATGGATACAAAAAAAGGAACAACAGGACAGTCACTCTTATACTCCCAGAAAGTGAATATATATATCATTTACGTGAATCACTATCCGTATTTGAAGTGTGTGTGTATATAAATATATATATACATACAAATGAGCATACAGTAATATTTCCATTTGCTATTTGCCTTGCTATGGAGGGTTTTTGTCACTTTTTTACTCACATAACTTCACATATACATACATATATAATATATAATATATAAATATATATATATATATATATATATATATATATATATATATATATATATATATGCAGTGGAAGTGTATTGTGTGTATTTACCTACACACTCACTCCACATTTCAGTAACATACATATACATCTAAATAATATTCACATATACACGTTTGCTATAAATGGAATTATTACAATTTTACATTATATACACGTGCAATGAATGGAATAAACACTGTAATAAGTTTGAAATCGCCTATCCGAGCTGCTATGCATGGCTGATCCCTTTTCTCCAGCTTCCTTGAATGTACTACTCTATGAGGAAGATCATGTGACCAGATGCTAGTGCACGTTTAGAGAGAGTGAGGGCAGTGCTGACAAAGGGGTGTGCCTGGGTTTGTGACAGGACATGAAGGGGCAGTGCCTAAGCAAATGCTTGTTAAAATAGAATACAAGAAAATTGGTCTTTCAAAGTTGTTTTTTTAAAAACAGAAAATGCTAAAAGTATTATTTCTTACTACAGAACTGATTTATTAAAAAAAACACACATGCAGGATATAGACTGAACTGCAGCTTTAAGAAGCATCACTCTTAGGAGGCCAATGCTAACCCTGGCAATGCATCCCTGGTGTTACTTTTATACATCTAAGCAGTCATATGACCCTCCCCCACAATACATCTGCCTTTTGCAAGTTGGACAATTAGCAGCACACAGTTAAAAGGAAAAAAAACACCTTTTGATATTCAAACACCTTGATAAAGGGCTGTATTAGTCCGAAACGCGTTGGTGTATTGTTTGCAATTATGATCCATTAAAATAACTTCATTTTTTATCGTGGGAATGCACTCTTGTTGATTTTTGGCCTACTAGCACTGGATGTAGTGCTCCGTTTTTTCCTCCCTTCTCCTGTTCACTTAATTTGGCAGACGAAGGCACACAATTACCCCTTGACCATTGGAGACAGTGGACTCACCTTACCTGAGGATATATCCCATGTGAGTTTATTCCTTTGTTCCATACTTATAACTTGGATGTCTGGACAATTGCTGTTCATTGTATCCCCTTAATTGGATGTTTCAATAGCGCTGGTCAACGGCAGGTGGTTAAAATATGATCCTTACTACATTACAACGTGGGATTTCAATACCAGTCATACATCTTTTGGGGACAGTTATTTTCCAGCTTATCACTGTGTACTGGAGGGGAAATCCACATAAGACTTTGCTACCTTATCACTCATCAGTGTTGCTTTTTGTTTTGGAGCACCATACAGCATTGATTCTAATCTACCCAATGGGCTGGCAGTAAACCCTGGTATTCACAGGTTTGCCAGTAGTTATCATGGGGTTTTCCACTTCATCCTTTGGTTCTGCACTTGAGTGACAGTAGAGGGTGGCATATCCTGTTGTAGCTGGGACAACGGGGTGCCCGCCTTCTGGCTGTACTTAAGGGCAGGACCGCCCTAAAGTTAAGTCCTGTTGTTCCCACTGAGGAAGGCAGGTTACAGTACATGTTGGGAGCCTGAGATTGAGGCCTACCCATGTGCTCTTCCCTCCAGGGAGGAGTGAGTGTGACTATACCTCTGCCTCCGCTAGGGAGGTGGGGAAGAGCTAGGATGGCTGCAGGTGCCCTTGGCCTTTAGTGAAGGCCCAGGGACCATCTCCAGTGAGAGCTGATCTAAAGAGACTGTATCCGGCAGAAGACTGATGAGTAGCTGTGTTGTGTTACTGCGGACTGTAGTAATAAACCGTTCCTGTTTTGCAATATATCTCCGGCCTGATGTGTGATCTAACTGGGGGAGAGGTACAATTCTACCGTGGGAGATTATCTCCATTTCCCTTGAGCCTACGGCAGATGGAGGCGCTGCACTGCTAAGTATTATGTGGGGTATGGACCCCAGAAACTTGTTCCTGTGTCCCAAAGTCATCGAGGATGACTCAGCCCTCTTGTTGCCAGCAGGTATGCACCACATACACCCAGTAATGGCCCCGATATGCGATGAGGGGGAAACACTGTTACATACACTATAGTCTAACTATATATTATCACTGTGAAAACAAAAAGAATTGCGCTCAATGTGGTCTGTGCTAAAACAAAATAGTGACTTATATATAAATTGATAATACAACCTGATAAGTGAGGTTTTATGCTGCTGATCAGTGGGAATGGTTCAGACACCAGGCTAGATAGAGACAAAAAGAGAACAGTCCACGTGGACTAAGCAGGAAGAGACGCGGTGATCTACCCCCGAAATCAACTGCTGCGAGTTCCGTGAAGGCGCGGGAAGGTTCCCCAACGCTGTGAACCGAGCTGAGCTGTATACTCTGCATCCAGATATCAGCATTCTGAGGGAGGACGTCCAATTCCTGGTGCCTGTATCCCGTTGTGCCTGCCGAGTGGTAACATGTCCCTAACATGTCTTGCTTTTAACCCTTCTTTTTGATGTACGTGCAATACTCACCTTACCCTTTATAAAATTATTTAAATATACTACACAATGGTTTTTTTGCGCTGTTCTCTTTTTGTCTCTATATATTATCACTTAAAGAGATTCGCTTTAAGAGGCATCACTCTTAAGAGGCAATTGCTAACCCTGCCATTCCTAAGAGATGACGTAACATCCTTAATTTTTGTTTTTTAAAGCATGTCATATGGTACAGAGTCCAATCGGATTTGAGCTGTACCATTTGACCCTAAGATATGACGTTACAGTCCTTAAGAAGACGACAAGACAATATCCGCCCTATTGGACTTAATGGATTACAGGTGAAGATGATAGAAGACAAGAAGAAAAGAAGATTTTACCTGCCACTGAGGATCGTGGAGGGATCGAAAGTTTCCTGATACCTCTGGATTCAGAGGGTGAAGATATCTAAAGGTAAAAAAACATTGAATGTATGTCATTTTTGTTTTTCAGGTTTTTTTATTGTATTTTTTAATTAAAATTTTTTTGCAGGGTATAGATAAATACAGTGACAGGCAATGCATTTTTGGCAAATAGTTGTTTTTAATTAATTATGTTTTGTATTTCTGTTTATTGTTTTGAGTTAATTGTTATGTATCTGTAAGGCTTGTTTTTATTAAATGTTTGGATTGTTTAGGTGTTTGATTTCTTTTATTGATATGTTTAGTCTATTGATTTATTTTATTCTTCTGGTGTTTAGGCTTATTATTTATTTTATTCTTCTGGTGTTTAAGCGTTTGTTTTATTTTATTCTTCTGGTGTTTTGGTGTTTTGGCGTTTGATTTCTTTTAATGTTCTGTTGTTTAGAGGTTTGATTTCTTTTATTGTTCTGGTGTTTAGCTTGGGTATTTTTTATTTTTGTGTCTTTAAGATGCAGTTGTTTTTTTTGGTTGACCATTGACTGCTGAGTGGCTAATCATGCCCATAGGGCATGATGTACCACTGTGCCAATCAGTGGGTAGAGGATGGGCGTAGTTGTCTTGTGGTGGGTGGTTAGGGCGCCAGGGTGGGTAACGAGGGAGGGGAGTTAATACCTTAATTACTATAGCAGTTACTAATCGCAATGGTGATTAAGGGGTTCGGGCCATTAGATTGTATTTTGTATTTTTCTGTTCCTGCCAACGGAGGACATAGACGTGGAGGAAGGTGATGAGGACAACCTTCACCCTGGCAAGGGTAAGTGCAAGTTTTATTTACTTTATGCTGGTTGGATAACGTTTTATTTTGAATGGGCAAATTAGCTATTATCCAGATCTGGAAAATAGTAATTTTGCCCATTACTGTACTGTATGTGTTGTGGGGGGTTGTTGGGGGCAGAGAAGGTGGGTAGTGGGGCTGTTGTGTTTTATAATGGTTATTGGGGGTAGAGGGATTGGGTGAAGTGAGTAGGTGCCCATGTGACAGGCAAGGGTAACCAGGCTATCTAATAAAGTTTAAGCCCTCTGGTTGCCCTTGGGTCCCTGGCAGCTACCCAGCACTATAAGCCAGGGGCCAGGAATATTTGCATGAAAAGTTAACGTGATCTCTGCTTTTCCACTTTCCATGTTCCCTTTATCCCAGACTCATGAAACTTTCTGTGTGTGAGTTTTTAGGAGGTCTCCGGAGCAGAACCGTTTTGATTTCAGGTCCGGGGACCCCTGCTTCCCTAAATACAGGCCCCATTATGGGGGGGGGGGGGCGGTTTCCCCATGCAATGTTTAAATGTCCCACATCACGTAACCGACATTTAAATGCATAGGAAATACCAGCACCCCATACCGGGGTCTGTATCTAGGGAAGCAGGGTGTCCGCGGACCTGAAATCAACACGGTTCTGCTCCGGAGACCCCTTGCTCACCCACACTAGTTTTAATATTTTAATAAAAACACTGCGATCGCCTGCGAGAGCTGTGCAGGGAGAGGCGGGTCTCTGTGCAGGGACAGGAGGATCCCTGTGCAGGGAGAGGAGGATCCCTGTGCAGGGAGAGGCGGGTCTCTGTGCAGGGAGAGGTGGGTCTCTGTGCAGGGAGAGGCGGGTCTCTGTGCAGGGAGAGGCGGGTCTCTGTGCAGGGAGAGGCGGGTCCCTGTGCAGGGAGAGGCGGGTCTCTGTGCAGGGAGAGGCGGGTCCCTGTGCAGGGAGAGGCGGGTCTCTGTGCAGGGAGAGGCGGGTCTCTTTGCAGGGAGAGGCGGGTCCCAATGCAGGGAGAGGCGGGTCCCAGTGCAGGGAGAGGCGGGTCTCTGTGCAGGGAGAGGCGGGTCTCTGTGCAGGGAGAGGCGGGTCCCTGTGCAGGGAGAGGCGGGTCTCTTTGCAGGGAGAGGCGGGTCCCTGTGCAGGGAGAGGCGGGTCCCTTTGCAGGGAGAGGCGGGTCTCTGTGCAGGGAGAGGCGGGTCTCTGTGCAGGGAGAGGCGGGTCTCTGTGCAGGGAGAGGCGGGTCCCTGTGCAGGGAGAGGCGGGTCTCTGTGCAGGGAGAGGCGGGTTTCTGTGCAGGGAGAGGCGGGTCTCTGTGCAGGGAGAGGCGGATCCCTGTGCAGGGAGAGGCGGGTCTCTGTGCAGGGAGAGGCGGGGTCCCTGTGTTCAGGGAGAGGCGGATCCCTGTGCAGGGAGAAGCGGATCCCTGTGCAGGGAGAGGCGGGTCCCTGTGCAGGGAGAGGCGGGTCTCTGTGCAGGGAGAGGCGGGTCTCTGTGCAGGGAGAGTCGGGTCCCTGTGCAGGGAGAGGCGGGTCTCTGTGCAGGGAGAGGCGGGTCCCTGTGCAGGGAGAGGCGGGTCCCTGTGCAGGGAGAGGCGGGTCTCTGTGCAGGGAGAGGCGGGTCCCTGTGCAGGGAGAGGCGGGTCTCTGTGCAGGGAGAGGCGGGTCTCTGTGCAGGGAGAGGCGGGTCTCTGTGCAGGGAGAGGCGGGTCTCTGTGCCGGGAGAGGCGGGTCCCTGTGTTCAGGGAGAGGCGGGTCTCTGTGCAGGGAGAGGCGGGTCTCTTTGCAGGGAGAGGCGGGTCCCAATGCAGGGAGAGGCGGGTCCCAGTGCAGGGAGAGGCGGGTCTCTGTGCAGGGAGAGGCAGGTCCCTGTGCAGGGAGAGGCGGGTCCCTGTGCAGGGAGAGGCGGGTCTCTGTGCAGGGAGAGGCGGATCCCTGTGCAGGGAGAGGCGGGTCTCTGTGCAGGGAGAGGCGGGTCCCTGTGTTCAGGGAGAGGCGGATCCCTGTGCAGGGAGAAGCGGATCCCTGTGCAGGGAGAGGCGGATCCCTGTGCAGGGAGAGGCGGGTCCCTGTGCAGGGAGAGGCGGGTCTCTGTGCAGGGAGAGGCGGGTCTCTGTGCAGGGAGAGGCGGGTCTCTGTGCAGGGAGAGGCGGGTCTCTGTGCAGGGAGAGGCGGGTCTCTGTGCAGGGAGAGGCGGGTCTCTGTGCAGGGAGAGGCGGGTCTCAGTGCAGGGAGAGGCGGGCCCCAGTGCAGGGAGAGGCGGGCCCCAGTGCAGGGAGAGGCGGGTCCCTGTGCAGGGAGAGGCGGGTCTCTGTGCAGGGAGAGGCGGGGTCCCAGTGCAGGGAGAGGCGGGTCCCTGTACAGGGAGAGGCGGGTCCCTGTGCAGGGAGAGGCGGGTCTCTGTGCAGGGAGAGGCGGGTCTCTGTGCAGGGAGAGGCGGGTCTCTGTGCAGGGAGAGGCGGGTCTCTGTGCAGGGAGAGGCGGGTCCCTGTGCAGGGAGAGGCGGGTCCCTGTGCAGGGAGAGGCGGGTCCCTGTGCAGGGAGAGGCGGGTCTCTGTGCAGGGAGAGGCGGGTCCCTGTGCAGGGAGAGGCGGGTCTCTGTGCAGGGAGAGGCGGGGTCCCTGTGCAGGGAGAGGCGGGTCTCTGTGCAGGGAGAGGCGGGTCTCTGTGCAGGGAGAGGCGGGTCCCAGTGCAGGGAGAGGCGAGTCCCTGTGCAGGGAGAGGCGGGTCTCTGTGCAGGGAGAGGCGGGTCCCAGTGCAGGGAGAGGCGGGTCCCTGTGCAGGGAGAGGCGGGTCCCTGTGCAGGGAGAGGCGGGTCCCTGTGCAGGGAGAGGCGGGTCCCAGTGCAGGGAGAGGAGGGTCCCTGTGCAGGGAGAGGCGGGTCCCTGTGCAGGGAGAGGCGGGTCCCAGTGCAGGGAGAGGCGGGTCTCTGTGCAGGGAGAGGCGGGGTCCCTGTGCAGGGAGAGGCGGGTCTCTGTGCAGGGAGAGGCGGGTCCCTGTGCAGGGAGAGGCGGGTCTCTGTGCAGGGAGAGGCGGGTCTCTGTGCAGGGAGAGGCGGGTCTCTGTGCAGGGAGAGGCGGGCCCCAGTGCAGGGAGAGGCGGGCCCCAGTGCAGGGAGAGGCGGGTCCCTGTGCAGGGAGAGGCGGGTCCCTGTGCAGGGAGAGGCGGGTCCCTGTGCAGGGAGAGGCGGGTCCCAGTGCAGGGAGAGGCGGGTCCCTGTGCAGGGAGAGGCGGGTCCCTGTGCAGGGAGAGGCGGGTCCCTGTGCAGGGAGAGGCGGGTCCCTGTGCAGGGAGAGGCGGGTCTCTGTGCAGGGAGAGGCGGGTCTCTGTGCAGGGAGAGGCGGGGTCCCTGTGCAGGGAGAGGCGGGTCCCTGTGCAGGGAGAGGCGGGTCTCTGTGCAGGGAGAGGCGGGTCTCTGTGCAGGGAGAGGCGGGTCTCTGTGCAGGGAGAGGCGGGTCCCTGTGCAGGGAGAGGCGGGGTCCCTGTGCAGGGAGAGGCGGGTCCCTGTGCAGGGAGAGGCGGGTCTCTGTGCAGGGAGAGGCGGGTCTCTGTGCAGGGAGAGGCGGGTCCCTGTGCAGGGAGAGGCGGGTCCCTGTGCAGGGAGAGGCGGGGTCCCTGTGCAGGGAGAGGCGGGTCCCTGTGCAGGGAGAGGCGGGTCCCTGTGCAGGGAGAGGCGGGTCCCTGTGCAGGGAGAGGCGGGTCTCTGTGCAGGGAGAGGCGGGGTCCCTGTGCAGGGAGAGGCGGGTCTCTGTGCAGGGAGAGGCGGATCCCTGTGCAGGGAGAGGCGGGTCTCTGTGCAGGGAGAGGCGGGTCTCTGTGCAGGGAGAGGCGGGTCTCTGTGCAGGGAGAGGCGGGTCTATTTGCAGGGTGAGGCGGGTCTCTGTGCAGGGAGAGGCGGGTCCCTGTGCAGGGAGAGGTGGGTCCCAGTGCAGGGAGAGGCGGGTCCCTGTGAAGGGAGAGGCGGGGTCCCTGTGCAGGGAGAGGCGGGTCCCTGTGCAGGGAGAGGCGGGTCCCTGTGCAGGGAGAGGCGGGTCCCTGTGCAGGGAGAGGCGGGTCCCTGTGCAGGGAGAGGCGGGTCTCTGTGCAGGGAGAGGCGGGTCCCTGTGCAGGGAGAGGCGGGTCTCTGTGCAGGGAGAGGCGGGTCCCTGTGCAGGGAGAGGCGGGTCTCTGTGCAGGGAGAGGCGGGTCTCTGTGCAGGGAGAGGCGGGTCCCAGTGCAGGGAGAGGCGAGTCCCTGTGCAGGGAGAGGCGGGTCTCTGTGCAGGGAGAGGCGGGTCCCAGTGCAGGGAGAGGCGGGTCCCTGTGCAGGGAGAGGCGGGTCCCTGTGCAGGGAGAGGCGGGTCCCTGTGCAGGGAGAGGCGGGTCCCAGTGCAGGGAGAGGAGGGTCCCTGTGCAGGGAGAGGCGGGTCCCTGTGCAGGGAGAGGCGGGTCCCAGTGCAGGGAGAGGCGGGTCTCTGTGCAGGGAGAGGCGGGTCCCTGTGCAGGGAGAGGCGGGTCTCTGTGCAGGGAGAGGCGGGTCCCTGTGCAGGGAGAGGCGGGTCTCTGTGCAGGGAGAGGCGGGTCTCTGTGCAGGGAGAGGCGGGTCTCTGTGCAGGGAGAGGCGGGCCCCAGTGCAGGGAGAGGCGGGCCCCAGTGCAGGGAGAGGCGGGTCCCTGTGCAGGGAGAGGCGGGTCCCTGTGCAGGGAGAGGCGGGTCCCTGTGCAGGGAGAGGCGGGTCCCAGTGCAGGGAGAGGCGGGTCCCTGTGCAGGGAGAGGCGGGTCCCTGTGCAGGGAGAGGCGGGTCCCTGTGCAGGGAGAGGCGGGTCCCTGTGCAGGGAGAGGCGGGTCTCTGTGCAGGGAGAGGCGGGTCTCTGTGCAGGGAGAGGCGGGTCCCTGTGCAGGGAGAGGCGGGTCCCTGTGCAGGGAGAGGCGGGTCTCTGTGCAGGGAGAGGCGGGTCTCTGTGCAGGGAGAGGCGGGTCTCTGTGCAGGGAGAGGCGGGTCCCTGTGCAGGGAGAGGCGGGTCCCTGTGCAGGGAGAGGCGGGTCCCTGTGCAGGGAGAGGCGGGTCTCTGTGCAGGGAGAGGCGGGTCTCTGTGCAGGGAGAGGCGGGTCCCTGTGCAGGGAGAGGCGGGTCCCTGTGCAGGGAGAGGCGGGTCCCTGTGCAGGGAGAGGCGGGTCCCTGTGCAGGGAGAGGCGGGTCCCTGTGCAGGGAGAGGCGGGTCCCTGTGCAGGGAGAGGCGGGTCTCTGTGCAGGGAGAGGCGGGTCCCTGTGCAGGGAGAGGCGGGTCTCTGTGCAGGGAGAGGCGGATCCCTGTGCAGGGAGAGGCGGGTCTCTGTGCAGGGAGAGGCGGGTCTCTGTGCAGGGAGAGGCGGGTCTCTGTGCAGGGAGAGGCGGGTCTATTTGCAGGGTGAGGCGGGTCTCTGTGCAGGGAGAGGCGGGTCCCTGTGCAGGGAGAGGTGGGTCCCAGTGCAGGGAGAGGCGGGGGTCCCTGTGAAGGGAGAGGCGGGTCCCTGTGCAGGGAGAGGCGGGTCCCTGTGCAGGGAGAGGCGGGTCCCTGTGCAGGGAGAGGCGGGTCCCTGTGCAGGGAGAGGCGGGTCCCTGTGCAGGGAGAGGCGGGTCCCTGTGCAGGGAGAGGCGGGTCTCTGTGCAGGGAGAGGCGGGGTCCCTGTGCAGGGAGAGGCGGGTCTCTGTGCAGGGAGAGGCGGATCCCTGTGCAGGGAGAGGCGGGTCTCTGTGCAGGGAGAGGCGGGTCTCTGTGCAGGGAGAGGCGGGTCTCTGTGCAGGGAGAGGCGGGTCTCTGTGCAGGGAGAGGCGGGTCTCTTTGCAGGGAGAGGCGGGTCTCTGTGCAGGGAGAGGCGGGTCTCTGGGCAGGGAGAGGTGGGTCTCTGGGCAGGGAGAGGTGGGTCCCTGTGCAGGGAGAGACGGGTCCCAGTGCAGGGAGAGGCGGGTCCCAGTGCAGGGAGAGGCGGGTCCCTGTGCAGGGAGAGGCGGGTCTCCCTGTGCAGCTCAGATTACGAGAAAATCGCAGGCGGGAGAACTTAGAAAATAATCTCTGATGACTTTGCTGCTACGCCGAACGGTTTAGGTGTTTTCCTATCGCACGGCTTGAGGGGGGGAGGGATTCAGATTATTTCTAAATACCATGATAACTCAAATGACAAACCGTGCAATGGGAACAGGCCAAACCTCACGAGATAGCCGCAAACTCATCGAAGCTACTAGAATGAGGCCCATAGAGTGGAGATGTATAGAGATAGCTGCTGTAGCACATTCAAAGATACCTGTTTATATTAGAAGGTTGGAATGGTAGGTAATTCTGTGGCTTTGTATAGAACACAGTCAGTTGCAGAATAATGAGAGGGATGTATTTCTATGAAATGCTGATTTCGTATAGACACAGTTAAGTTGTATTTATTTGTTAATAAAATATTTTACCAGGAAGTAATACATTGAGAGTTACTTCTCGTTTTCAAGTATGTCCTGGGCTTAGGCCTGGGTCCCGCTGCATCCAACGGCACGGGCGGCCGCGTGCGCGTCTCTCACAAGACCCAAGTTCCTCCCGAGCCTGCCCCAGTCCCCCCTCGCTGCAAGGCTCGCTGCGCACTGTGACGCGTCAGCCAGCAGGGGATACACAAGGATCGTGATCCCAAGCGGCGACACGTGGTGCGGCCGGGAGCCAATGAGGGGGCGGAGGAGAGCAAGGGAGAGGAGTGAAGCTGTCTACAGTTACGGGAGGGAGGTCTGAGTGTGTACGTTATTCTCTCCCTCCCTCCCTCCCTCCGGTGCGTGTGCTGGGGAGGTTGCGGCCAGCTGCTGTGCATGTCTTCCCGGGGGGGGGGGGGGTATACAGACTCTGCTGCCCCATCATGCCTGCATGCTCCTCAAAGACCGCATAGAGCGGTGAGGTGCCGTGCCGGTGTCTGTCGTGGCCCTGCCCCTTCGTGATTTCCGCGCCCACACAGCCTGTTTTGGCCACGCCCCCTCACAACGCCGCCCGCAGACCGCAGATGTTTGCAGTGTGGGCGCGCTGTCTGAGGCAGCGGGGCCTTAGCCTTAGAGTTATGATGAGAAATATATGGTTACAAATACATAGTTACATTAAAAGAACAGGGTTATACAGAACATTATATACAAGCCATTGCATGCACAGTAAGAGATAATATATGTTATAGGCGTATGTAACAGTTACAGACCAGATTAAAATTTGAGACACTTTTAGTTTTGAAAGAATTAAGGCCTCGCCCAGGGTGAGAGCACGTTCGCTGGTGCTCAAGCGCCGTGACATCAGGCACTCATGTGTGTCCCGCTAGGGTATGAGCGGGTGTGTTCAGTACGGGTGGCGCGTGGGTATTGAGTGCTGTCTTTGGGTGGTGGTCCCGCTAGGGTGTGAGCGGGTGTGAGGCGGCGGGTGGGTGTTCAGTACAGGTGACGGGTGGGTAGTGAGTGCTGGCTGTAGGTGGGAGTCCCGCTAGGGTGTGAGCGTGTGTGAGGCGGTGAGTGGGTGTTCAGTACAGGTGGCGGGTGGGTAGTAAGTGCTGGCTGTGGGTGGGGGTCCCGCTAGTGTGTGGGGCGGCGGCTGGTCAGTGATGTCGGTGCATAGGGGTGTGAGTGCGGCGGGTGGGTGTGTGCGCGGCGGGTGGGTGGTGAGTGGGTGCGGTGGCTGTTCAGTGATATCGGTGTGTAGGGGCGGGAGGCAGCAGGTGTGTGTCGAGTGGGTGAGATGCGGCGGGTGTGTGTCGAGTGTGGTGGGTGGGTGAGAGGCGGCACGTGTTTGAGTGCAGCCAGCGGCTGTGGGTTGCAGGGGTGTGAGGCGGCGGGTGGGTGAAAGGCAGAGGCGGGAGGGTGGGTGGCGGGTGAAAGGCAGAGGCGGAAGGGCGGGCAGCGGGTGGGTGAAAGGCAGAGGCGGAAGGGCGGGTGGGTGAAAGGCAGGGGCGGGGGGAAAGGCAGGGGTGGGGGGGAGGGGAAGGCAGGGGTGTGGGGGAAAGGGGGGAGGGGAAGGCAGGGGGCGAGGGGAAGGCAGGGGTGGGGGTGGGAGGGGGAGGCAGGGGTTGGTGGGGGGGGAAGGCAGGGGTATGGGGGGGAATGCAGGGGTGGGGGGGGGAAGGCAGGGGTGGGAAGGCGGGGGTGGGGGGTGGCCTTTAACTCTTCCAGCCAGGGCATTATTGGCCAGTAATGTCCTGTTCTTCAGGAATTATTACTTAATTAAACATACTTTTTTTTACCTTTCTTTCTGGACTATTTCCTATCTATGGGGAATTCATTATTCCTTAATCATTTGGTATATCCTGCTCTTTCCATACAGTATTACACTATGCTATGTTTTTCTTCTTTTTACATGTGCTTGGATTGGGTCCAATCAAGATCCTTTTAAACAGCAATGGACAAAGTTGGATAGTCATTTATACAACACTGTTCACGGTGGTATTTTGCTTGGTATAGTTTAGATAGAATATGTGTATCTATCACTTTGTTTAGCAATTGCTTTGCTAGTATTATTTTCATTAGGCGCCATTCAGTACTGTTTTTTCACGTTATCTTAATTTTGACCAGGGTGGTCAAAATCACTGGTAAGGCAGCCACACGAGAAACACTATAATATTTAGTTCAAGTGTTTAGAGATCACAAATAAGTCACATATTTTGGTAATAGAATAGCGCAGCACACACCTTTCTGTTGTGTCAATGAATGATCCTGATCAAATGTTTTTAAACAACCTGGACACTCATTGATTGGAAGCTTTAAAAATTTAGCCTTGGTCCCAAATACCATTGTTACGGTCTTGTCAGTGTATAAAACTGTTTGTTTTGGGAAATCCAATTTTCAAGTCTCAAAAATTCAGATTGAATTATGTGTTCAAGGTCGGAGAGGCTATGGCTGTGTGCATATAACATTGTGTCATCCGTATACATGTGTATTGAAGCTCACTTACAAGCTGTAGGAAGATCGTTGATGACCATTGCGAAGAGTAGGTGCCCAAAAATAGAGCCTTGCAAGACAATGCAGGTGATATCCAAGGGGCTAGAGTTTAAGGAAGGCTCAAGTTGGGTTTGACCTAATTCTGTGGGTAGAAATGAAACCAGTTTAAAGCATTCTTCCCTATTCCAGAGCACTGGAGTTTGTTTAGCAAGAAACATGATCAACCATATCAAAAGCCTTTGCAAAATCTAGGAATATTGCACCAGTGAGTTGTCCCAGTTCCAGTTCCATTCCACACTGGATCTTATTGCAAACGTATAGGAGGGTAGTTAGCGTGGAGTGTTTGGGGCAAACGCCAGATTGGAATTGGCTAGGGAAATTTGTCTTGGTATAATAATCGCTTAATTGGGAGTGGACACATTTTCCCATGACTTTGGATAGTATTGGGAGAAGAGAGATTGGCCTGTAGTTTGAGACAGTGTTTTTGTCCCCACTTTTGAAGATTGGGACAACTCTGGCAGTTTTCCAGGTCTTAGGGATATGGCCTGCAGACAGGATAGAGTTGATTAGGGAATCAAGCGGTAGGGCAATGGCTGGGGCACCAAGCCGTAGGAACTTAGATTGCAGTAAGTCAGGTACACATAGGCTGCTTAGTTTTAATTTGAGGAGCGCTTGTGCAATCTCCTCTTCAGATACTGGGGCAAATTGAAAATTGTGGTCGTGTTTTGTTTGAGTGGGCTATAGGGGTACTCACAGAATGAGGTTCATGTTTGTAGTTCGGGTTGTGTTTCGCTAATAGGTTAGTAGCACACCCCACAAAGTATTCACTGATTACATTTACAATGTCAGAGAAATATCCTCCTTAATGATATTACATGGTTGTTGATGGCTAGAAGGCTGGAATATATTGTTGATAACCTTCCAGAAGTTAGCTGGGTTTGATGTATTCTGGTGAATAGTGTCAGAGTAGTATTGTGCTTTTGCATGTCTTATTTGCCTTGTGCACATGTTCCGCAGGCATCTGTAGTTTTTAAGATCCTTGGTAGTGCCAGTTACTTTGTAGCTTTTCCGCAATGGTAGAGTGCTATAAGGCCGTTTGTAACACATGGAAAGTGGGCCCCCCATACTCTTATTCTGCATAGTGGAGCATGGGTATCACAGAGTTTTAAGAACTCGGATTGGAAATAGTCGAGCACAGAATCAGGGTCAGGTATTAAGTCGATTCTGTGCCAAGGGCAGCTGGTAAGATAAGCCAGAAACTGTTGTGGGTTAAGGTTTCTAAATGTTCTAGTGAGTAGAACTTTAGGGCTTTATTAGGGTGGTCTGATTTTCCTTGTATTGTATTGTATTGTATATCTTTATTTATATAGCGCCATTAATGTACATAGCACTTCACAGCAGTCATACATGTGGTAATCAAATAAATAACAGATAATATAAATAACAGATCATGGGAATAAGTGCTTTAGACATTAAGAGGAGTCCCTGCTCCGATGAGCTTACAGTCTAATTGGTAGGTAGGGAGAACGTACAGAGGCAGTAGGAGGGAGTTCTGGTAAGTGCGTCTGCAGGGGGCCAAGCTTTGCACAGTACACTATTGCATGGTCACTTAAAATGTTACGTAGGATACCAGGGTTAGATTCAGCTGGGCCTAGAGGAGAGAATCAAGTCTAGCAAGGAATGGTTGTGAGATTTCAAGTTTGTCCGTGAGGGTTTTGGAAATTAGTTGGGTTAGGTTAAGTGTCTGGATTTTGTTATTTTTAGGGTCAAGCCAATTGTAATTGAAATCCCCAAGAACTAACAGCTCACTCTTCTCATTCAGAGAGGAAATTAAGGAAATTAAGCCAGGTGATATCAGTCAGGGACTGTAGAGGGGCTTTAGGTGGACGGTAGATGGCTGCAATCAGGACTGGCTTCAAAAAGGGGAGGCAGATTTTGACAACTAGGACTGCAAAAGAGGGTGGGCATGGGGGGCAATTTAGCAGCCTAAATTGTAAGGTGTCTGCAATATAAAATAACACCGCTCCTCTCTTTGACCTATCTTTCTGAGCAATTGAGTATCCCTGAATAGTGATAGTTGCATCAAGGGTTTTAGGAGTTAGCCATATTTCTGTGAGAATGATGACTTTGGGTTTATGCATAAGGCCCTTAGTTCATCCAGTTTGGGCAGAAGACTCAGGATATTTATATGGGAGACAGATAGTCCTTTTTGGAATTTGAAAGGAGCATTCTCAGGGGTATGGGACAGAGTTGAAAAGGGAGGGCCTGGGTTATGTTCAATATCACCTGCTAAAGAGAGTAGCAGAATAAATAGAAATTTGAGTAATTGTTTGCAAGTTATACATTTGTAATGTTTGCCATTTGAGTGAGTAGTGGTTGGTGTGATGGTTTTCAGAGTTCTCCAGCAACATTCCGTAGATAATGCAAGGCTTTTGTGTAATCCAGGGATGAAATTGGGTGTGGGCCAAGAGGGGGGAGTTTGTAGTGGGTAGAGAGAGTAACATTTCCATGAAGTCACAATAAAGAACAGAATTAAGTTAAGTAGCAGGTTCATTTTCACAAAGGTAGGTAACGTATATGAAGCTGTTGTGAGCCAAGTGAGTGTGGGCAGAGTCAGAGGTGTGCCTTTTTCTTGCCAACATTTTTTTTGCTGCATTTGCGATGCTAGGGTCTGTTTAGGGATTGCAGAGGTTATTTGGGGGATGGGAGAGGCAGTTTGCTGTCAAGTGTTGGGAGAGGCTATGAGTGAAAAGACAATGCCATTAGTTCCATATCACACCAGCTGAGGTTATAGTCTTGCATATAAGGGGGAGCATTAAATATATAACTAGAATCTAACTATAATTTCACATAAAGACTCACAAGATGCAACAATCGTAAAATGCAATGCTAAACCCTGCAATGCTTCCCTTAAGTGCTTTCAAATTTTAGTTAGTTATGACTCACCAAAAGAGTATGTGGCCCGGAAACCTTCATGACTCCCCGAGACATCACTGTAGAAATTGAGCAGCATTGAGTTCTCTGTGGAGAACACAGGTGGTGGGATCTGTCTGTTGCTGCAGAATGTCCCTAACTTTGGTGCAGTGAGCCTGCTACCATCGTAAACTACAAGGTAGTCATTGCTCTGAGAGCAATTGGATGCATACTCCAGCTTGAAGTTAGTGAAGGTCATTTTGATCTGGAAGAGAAAGAGCATAGATTTATGAATGATGCTGATGCCTGGCTCTGAGTGTTGGGAATGAAGAGCTATGACATCTTGTCATTCTAATAAGGGAAATGCAGAACATGGACTGATTTTGGGAAGCTGGCAAAGCAAAAGTGCCACCTACTTGTTCATCTATCTATTACTGCTGTTTTTTTGGATACTTTACTATACTGTACGTTAGCCTAAGTCATGTGTCATGTGTTAACTGGTGGTCAGAGGTCGGCTCTGCTAATATTTACATGTAAATACTCTGCTTCTCTGTAGCAAAACTATCCAATGGAGTTTGGTCTGTGATTTCCTATTGGCTGTCAGCTGGGAATACTGAAGCCAGAAGTCTACAGAATGCCCATTTAAGCCATTGGTCTCCTTCACCAAGGATTAATGACTCCCAGAGACTACGAACTGAAGTGAGTCTTGATGGTCTCCTCATTCCCAGCAAGTAGCTCCATTATTGATAATATATGATTGCATAGCCATTGTAGGTACATTTAGAACAAAGGGACATATTTACCTTGTAACCGACAGGGGCCAAAATGAGGAAGATACAATCCATGGAGTTGGGGTATTTCTTTGGATATCCGGGTGATGTAACAATCCCGTTGTCACTGGGGAATGTGCCACCACATTTCACTACAAAGAGAAGCTCAATGGTCATGTAAGGAAAAGCACAATGCAAGAAATAAATAGCATGTTAGAAATAAGGGAACATAATCTGCATATATAGAGACTCCAGAGACCTACCTGTGCTATAGGAAGCTTTGAATCCAGCCCCAGTCACTGCTGTATCTCTGACAAACTCCACCAGCATCGCATTCCCTGATGCTAGCAGTGAGGTGAGCGGTCCAGTCACACAAGCTTTATACAGTAGCACAGGGGATGTACTGTTGGCTCCATCATAAACCTTAATGTACTCAGAGGAACAGTTTTTGGAGGTCTGGACATAAAATGCAATAAACTGTAAGAAAACCTGCAGGAAAAGAGCACATGTTTAAATTACCATGTGGCATAATTTAAATTGCACCCTCATATGTATGTACGTAATTATAACTGTATTTATATCGCGCTTCACAGCAGTAATACATGTGATGTAATAATATAACACATAGTGGGAATAAGCGCTTCACACATGAAAGTAACAATAGGAAAGAGAGTCCCTGCCCCGAAGAGCTTACAGTCTAAATGGAAACATACAGATGGTGGGAGTAATAAACCACCAAGCGATGCTTCCTTGAGGACAATCCAGGTAATGTATTGTTTAAGAGACGGAGGGAGAGACGGAGGGAGAGGGGGAGAGACGGAGGGAGAGGGGGAGAGACGGAGGGAGAGGGGGAGAGACGGAGGGAGAGGGGGAGAGACGGAGGGAGAGGGGGAGAGACGGAGGGAGAGGGAGAGGGACGGAGGGAGAGGGAGAGGGACGGAGGGAGAGACGGAGGGAGAGACGGAGGGAGAGACGGAGGGAGAGACGGAGAGACGGAGGGAGAGGGGGAGGGAGAGGGGGAGAGACGGAGGGAGAGGGGGAGAGACGGAGGGAGAGGAGGGAGAGACGGAGGGAGAGGGGGAGAGACGGAGGGAGAGACGGGGGGAGAGGGGGAGAGGGGGAGGGAGAGACGGAGGGAGAGGGGGAGAGACGGAGGGAGAGGGGGAGAGACGGAGGGAGAGGGGGAGAGACGGAGGGAGAGGGGGAGAGATTGAGGGAGAGGGAGAGGGATGGAGGGAGAGACGGAGGGAGAGACGGAGGGAGAGACGGAGGGAGAGACGGAGGGAGAGACGGAGGGAGAGGGGGAGGGAGAGGGGGAGAGACGGAGGGAGAGGGGGAGAGACGGAGGGAGAGGAGGGAGAGACGGAGGGAGAGGGGGAGAGACGGAGGGAGAGACGGGGGGAGAGGGGGAGAGGGGGAGGGAGAGACGGAGGGAGAGGGGGAGAGACGAAGAGAGAGACGGAGGGACGGAGGGAGAGATGGAGGGAGAGAGACGGAGGGAGAGGGGGAGAGACGGAGGGAGAGGGGGAGAGAGGGAGAGACAGGGGGAGAGAGAGAGAGAGAGATGGAGAAACAGGGGGACAGGGAGGGTGGTTGACTGATACGTGGGTGGGCCCCCTGACTCACTGGGCCGGGGATGCCAACCCCGACAGACCCCCGTTGCCAGCCCTGTCCCCCATTTTCTCTCTACTTCCCCCCCCTCATTTTTTCTCACCCTCCCCCATTCTCTCTCCCTTCCCTCCCCACACCCATTCTCCCCCCCCCCATTCTCTCAACCCCCCCCCATTCTCTCTCTGACCTGCACACAGCCACTGATCTACAGACACTCACAGACAGACCAATACACACACTGACCACACACACAGACACACACACTCAGACAGACACACACACACACACTCAGACAGACACACACACACACACACACTCAGACAGACACACACACACACACACACACTCAGACAGACACACACACACACACTCAGACCAACACACACACACACACACTCAGACAGACACACACACACACACTCAGACCAACACACACACACACACACACTCAGACAGACACACACACACTAAGACAAACACACACACACAAACTCAGACACACACACACAGACTCCTGTGGCGGGTAGGATCTCGGTGGCCGGAACAGCAGGAGCGTAGTAGGGGTCACAAGCAGAGATCAGAGGCAGGCGGCAGATAGAGAAGTCAGGTAACAAGCAGGGGTCCGAGGCAAGCGGCAGGTAGCGAAGTCAGGTAACAAGCAGGGGTCTGAGGCAGCCGGCAGGTAGCGAAGTCAGGTAACAAGCAGGGGTCCGAGGCAGCCGGCAGGTAGCGAAGTCAGGTAACAAGCAGAGGTCGGCAACGAGGAGACTGGAACAGGACAGGCGAGCAGGGACAGGTCTGGGAGCAGGGACTGAGAACGGGAACAAACAGGGACAAGCCAGATTACCAGCAATGGCCTTACGGCGAACAGACTCAAATACAGGTACAGGAAACAGATCAGGATCAGAGGCATGTGCATAGGAGTCTGACTTGAAACAGAGGCAAGGGAGGAACAGGAAGGGGAGGTTTATATAGGCAGGCTGAGAGGGTGCAGAGGTGTCAGGTATCAGTCTGGAATGTTCCTTAGTTTAGCAGCAGCAATCCCGGTGGACAAGTATAGGTACTGCAGGCTAGAACAAGACATTGAGAGTGGCAGCAGTCCTGGTGGCCAAGCATGGGTACAGCAGGCAAGAGGATATGACATTACTCCCCCCTCCCAAGAGCGTCTCCGGACGATCCCCCAGGCTCTTCCCAGAGGCCTTGATGAAAAGTGGACTCAAGGTGACCCACCTCTGGTGGTTTGTCAGCGGGCAGAGGGTACTCCACAGGTACATTGAGTGCTGCAAGGAACCTCCAAATAGGTGCGTTCAACCCAAATGCAGGGGCAGAGACATCAGGAAAGTGGGCATCAAGGTCGGGTGCTGCCTTTCCACATGAGTCAGTGGGGACACAGAGTTCGCTGTCCATGGTCTCCTCTTGCGACTGCCGTTTCGTGGCATAACCGAATGAAAGACCAGCTATTTGAGTTTTCGGCTCTTGAAGCTGTCCTTCTGCACTTCTTTTCCCACTCAAAGCAGTTTTAAGTTCAGCTTCTTTGGAGTTGAGTTGCGACTCCATATCTCCCAGCTGACTTACAACAAGGCTTAAATGTATTTCGTTTTCTTTATTTCTGACCTGTAGCTGCCGGTACTCCTCCCAGACCTTGTCCAGCTCCAGCTGCAGCCTGGCCTTCTCATGGGCTGTGTGATTCAACACTTTGCAGGCCTCAGCCATCTTGACCTGATAGCGCAGTGTCAGGCCAACCACTTGACGGACGGACACCTCCTCCCTCGCTTTTTTGGCAAGCTGTGTCTTGAGCTCAGCGATCAGCAGCGCTGTGAGATGCTGTGATGTGTGTTCAGCTGTCAGCTTTAGCTCTTCCTTTTTTAGGTATCGTTGCAATTTCCACTCCTCAGTGAGAGATCCCTGGTTAAGTGCATACTGCAATTCTCTTCTCAGGACTTTCATCTCTTCACTGAGATCATTTTGAACTAGTTTCAATGCATCCCTCATCACGTCTTGGAGCTCTGCAAATTCCTTTGCTATGATCTCAGCAGCTTGTCTTTCCAGATCACTTTCTCTTGGGTGTACTGGCTGTTAGGGATGGAGCAGTGTCTCTGCTCCTCTAAGTCTTGCTTCAGATTCTGGACCGCCTTGCTCCCTCTCAAACAGGGTTACCTGGGCTCTAAGCTCCTCCTCCAGAGAGGTTCTGGTTATGCTCAGTGTGGCCTTCAGCTCCTCATGCTGCTCTTTGGGGACACACTGGGTACTCAGATACTCTTGCAGCATTTTTACCTTGTAGGCAGTCTGGAAACTTTCTTCCTGCAGAACTTGCTGCTTTTCCTCAGCATTCACCCATTTCTCTTTCATGTCCTGCAGATGTGTATGCAGTTCTTGCAGCTGACTCTGTAGCATATTTTCTGCTTGTGTGCGCTGCTCCAGGGAGACACGTTCTTCTTGCAGCACTCTCTCTGCATCTTGCAGTGCTGTCTGCACGTCTATTTTTTCACGGGCCAACTGTTTCTTCTCCTCTCCTAATTCATGGAGTTTCTTATCTCCTTCACTGACTTGGATATAGAGATTCTTGCACTCTTGGGTTACAGTTTCAAAACTGATATTTAACCCTTCGAAGATTTCTCTCAATGAACATAGTTCTGTATTGAAGTGGCAACTCTTCTCCTTAGCGGCTTCCAGCTCTGTAGTAAGCCTGTGAACCTCTTTCTGAGATGCTTCCAGTGCTACGTCAACTTGAGCCATGAAAGTCTGGTACTGGGCAGAATCAGCGTAGGCCTTCTCCAGCTTACTTGACAAGATCACCCTGTCATTCTCCAACTGATATTTTTCTTTTTCCCAGTCACCCTCTGCTTTTTCCAGTGCCAATTGCATCCCTGACTTTTCTTCAATCAATAGTCTCTTCTCCTCTTCTGATTCATGGAGTCTTTTATCTCCTTCACTGGCTTGGACAGAGAAGTTGTTACTCATTTGGTTTATAGTTTCAAACCTACTATTTAACTCTTCGGAGGCGTCTCTCATAGAACGTATCTCTGTTTTCAAGTAACATCTCTCCTCCCGAACGACTTCCATCTCTTTTTGAAGTAGCAAATCTCCTCCTGTGAGACTTTAAGCTCTGTATTAAGCCTGTCAATTTCCTTCATAGAGATTTCCAAGAATTCGTTACTTTTAGTAGCGAGGCGCTGATCCTCAGCAGCATCAGCATATGCCCTCTCCAGCTCACCTGACATGACATCCAGTTCACTCTCCAACTGGTGCTTTTCTTTTTCCTGGAGAACACACTTAGCAATTGCTGAGGATAGACAGCTCTGTAGTGCAGCCTTGGCTTCTTGCGCTTTATCTAAATGTCCATGAAGATAATCAATCTCTTTTCGTGCAGATTGAAGTGTCTGAGTTAGGGCATCTTTTCCTGGATTAAATACATCGTTCTTTTCTTCCACTATTCTTGGGATAAGTCTGTGAGTTGCCTTAAGCTGCATCATATCTCTTTCACCAAATGCAGACTCTGGGGTTAAAGGTTCATCCTTAATTTCAACTTCCACATTAATACCTCCCCTCTTTTTCTTCTTCCTTGCTTTGAGAAGTTCTGAAGAATCAGTGGTACTGTGTTCACATTTACTGCTCAAGACAGTTTTTTGAGTGGGAGCCATAATTTCAGACATGGGGAAACCACACTTCCCAAGAAACCAGTAAAGAAATGTGTCTTTAAAGCAGAAGCACAAGAATGAACAACAGAAATATTAGACACAGAGAGACAAGATAGGAGAGCTGACCCTGTCGAGACCTTAGCATCAGTCACGGAGATATCATAAATGCAAGGGAAAAAAAATAAACAGAGAAACCTGCAGTTAAATCTGAAACTTTAGATATCAGGCGTAGGGATATCAGACAGAGAACCCTGCAGTTAAATCTGAAACTCCTGATATCAGGCGTAGGGATATCACAGGTTGCAGAGAAACAAACTTCAGGGGAACTTGCAGGTAAACCTGAAACCTTAGAACCAATCATAGGAAGAACTACAGATTGCAGGAAGAATCACAGCATGCAGTAACAAAATAATGGAAGCACTCTTGTCTTTTGAAATGGGAACCCTGTGAACAGTAGTGGTCCAAACAGCAGTGGTCCAAATAGCAGTGGTCCAACCAGGGATGCAGAGACAATCCTTGTCCAGGGAATGAAAAGTCAGAGTCTAAAAAGGTGGCAACGGGTACTGCAAGAGTTAACCCAGGCACTGCACAAAAGAAAAAACCTCAAAGAAAGGTGCACTAGTCTCTGCAGCAACAGTTCTAGTCTCAGCAAAAAAAAATTTCTTTATGAACGCAATAATTCTTGCAGAACACTTAGCAGCAAAAAAAAAAAAATACTTCAAGATTCCAACTGGGATTTCCAAAAAAAACCACAAAAGTACTTATCTTCAACCATGCGGGTGCGGTCTGCTGCAACAGGCAGGAAAGGGTGCAGGCAGAAGAAGAATCTGTTCCAGCGAGGTCCAGAAGTGGCCTCTTTTTTGTCACGAGAGACTCCTGTGGCGGGTAGGATCTCGGTGGCCGGAACAGCAGGTCACATGTCAGGATGGGTGACAAGTGGCAACTTCTAATCTGCCCTGTTACTGGAGGCAAATCATCCTTTAGCTATAAAAGGTGTGGACCTACCCTTTTATCCTTAGACCCCCAAGGATGACCTTACCATCCGGAAAGCTGACCAGCGTACCCATCAGCCAAGGCGGCCTGGTCTGGACTAAGGTATCGCATCTACGTGCACCAACGGCCATACACAGGGGTAGCGCTACTCCTCACACACTTTGGGGTGGGCCTGTCTTGTGGACACCAGGTGGTTAGGTGCCCAGGGCACCCTCATAACTTTGAGAGGGAACCTCACTTGGGTGTGGACAAGGTGGTGGGCTGGCACTGTGTGGGTACGGCCTTGTATGGCCTTGTTACTATAGTGTTGTCTGTTTATGTTAGTAAATACGTTGTTATATACTTGGTGTGACTTTACTGACTATTGGGTCCCGTGAGAGGTAATCCTACTACAATAGGATCTCGCTCAGGTGGAGGCGCTGTGTACCATCAAATGTGATCACCCTAGGCTCCCAGCGGCAGAGGATCAGGCCTCTTGTTAGCCACGCAGGTAACAGCAGCAGTAGTAGTAACCACGGGGAAAGGGGGCTACATATGTGTGTATATATATATATATTTTTATATATGTATTTATGTATATGTGTGTGTGTGTATATATATATATATATATATATATATATATATATATATATATATATATATATATGTGTGTGTATATGTATATATATGTATATGTATATATATGTATATATATGTATATGTATATATATATGTGTGTGTGTGTTTGTGGCACCCGTACTATATTTCTCTGGCCTGGCATATGTAAGTCCTGGTAGTGGCAGGCAGCGCTAGGGCTAATAACTAGTACAGGGCTATGCTTGTGCCTTAGCTTCCTCTGAGTGTATCTATAATGTTGCAGCTTACAGGCACATGTCTGCTCTGGAAGATGCTGGGATCACATGATAGCATGTGGCCTTGCAACATCTTAATCTGCCCAGTTTCTGGGCAGAGTGGCTGGCTCCTCCGGTATAAAAGATGTGACCCCTTCAAATGATAGGAGTTCCAGTCCAGTCTCTAAGGGGGTGAAGACTGTCCAATCCTGCCTGGGTGGGGGAAACCCATCCGACCCAGTCCTGTCTTACCCAAAGGGGGGTGGGTGCAGTCCTATTCAAGGGGTAGTGGGACCCGGATCCCAAGGGGAGGGTGAGAGATCCACCCTTGTATCCCGGACAGTGCCAAAGGAGTGTCAGTTCCTGAAGCCATCATTCCCCCAGTTTAAGTAGGGATTGGGAGGGACAAGGTGAAAGCTGCCGCCCTGGGTTATGTAGGAACCAGAGGAGGCGAGCATCTCATTGCATGAAGAGGATTGCACTGACAAGGGATGAAAACCTGTCCTGTTGCTGCAGTGTATGCTGATGTGGTGCACCCAATAACGTGAGTGTTGAAAAGTCCCTGGCGCCCTTTCTATTATAGTGTTCCTGCACTTCATTCCAAACAACCTTGGCCTGGCCCCACGCAAAGAAGACCCTGAGATAAGAAGTAACCAACTGAGCTAACACTCTATGAGCAGATCTAAACCCTGTCGGGGAGAGTATTCATGTACGCCTCTGTAAAGGCGGGTGGGATAGGGGTGTTACATATATAATATAATTGCAGTGTAGAGTTGGCCTCACATTCGCCTAACTAGCAGGAAAATAAATTATATGAAAGCAAAAAATGTAGAGGATCAAAAAAGGCAGCCGCTCCTTAAGGGTACAGTACTCACCAGTAGGTAAAAGTAAAAAACTTTATTGAACTACAGCAGGGCCCCGGGTATACGGCAGGTTCCGTTCCAGAGGCCCTGCGTATAGTGAAAATCGCCGGAACGGAAAGCGGATCCGGCAATTTTCAGTGCTGCGCATGCGCAAACCGGCAATTTTTGCTGTTCTGCCCGTGTGCGACCTGCGGTCTGCGCGCACAACCTGCGGTCTGCGCATGCGCGCCAGGCGCACCCGCCCGTTCTGCGCATGCGCGATTTCAAATTCAACATGGCGGCCCCTTCTCGGTGCCGCCGTATCAGCGGATCGCCGAGAAGCGGGGCCCTGCTGTACATAAAAACAGATACGATCCACAGACAGAACAAGAAAAACCTCCTCCCACAGTAGTGTTCTTTCTCAAGGAGTATAAATAAATTATATGTCCTAAAGATGCAGCTGTGACATAATCAGATGAAAAGAGTGTCTCGAGATATCTATCTATATATATATAATATATATATATATATATATTAGTCACAAAGCGACAATACTCAGTAGCACATATAATTAATCAGTGATAATGTATTATTTAGCACATTTCAGTGACCTGATTTTTCGAACCTCAGAAGGACCTTCCTTGGGAGACCCCAACTCTGACTTCAGAACCCCAAAAAGTCACTGGTTTTTGGTACTTGGAGTTGACGTTTCTGAGTTCAACCTTACAGCTATTCCATTATTTTAATTCCCCTCCGAAAAATGTGTGCCAGATTATGACAAACTGCCCAATCTTTCAAATGGTCTGTAAATTCCCACAATTTAACTTCTCTAACAAACCAACAGCAGGTGGCGCCAAACAGCAACTAAAGACAGGACTATAATCTAATTCCTTGGCCAAGCTCCCCGCTGGCGTGCTGAGGCGCACTGGGGCTCAGGGAAAGCGGGTGCTTTCCCTGGCCTTAGACAGCGCGCCGTCAGGGGGCGGGCCAGTGACGTCACGGAGCTGAGGGCGAACCGCTCACGTAACTGGCCCTGCGCTCTGGCGAGCGCTGAAATTTAAAAATCTGATAAGACCTACGCTTCCACGCGCTTGCGGAAGCGTAGGCGAGCCCCTACTAAAGGCGCTCTAATTGCGACTGTAGGGGCTCAGTGCTGAGCGGAAGCGCGCCTCCGCCAGCAAGCAGCAACCCCTGGACGAGGCCTAAGGCCTCGGCCAAGGTTCTTGGAGGCGCGCTGAGGCTCAGGGAAAGCGGGTGCTTTCCCTGGCCTTAGACAGCGCGCCGTCCGTGGGCGGCCCAGTGACGTCACGGAGCTGGTTCGCCCTCATTGGGCGAACCGCTCACGTGACCGGCCCTGCGCTCCGGCAAGCGCTTAATTTTAAAATTTCCCTAAGACCTACGCTTCTGCGCGCTTGCGGAAGCGTAGGCGAGCCCCTACTAAAGCCGCTCTCATTGCGGCTGTAGGGGCTCACTGGTAAGTACCAGCGCGCATTACGCACTGACCATGCCGAGGCCTTACTGTATGCAGCTTTGCAGGAATAAGTGTATCTGCGTGTCTTTTACAATGCTTCCCAAACAGGGCCACTGA
>NW_027457030.1:0-132500 GCF_040206685.1 Ascaphus truei
AAGTCTAAGAAATTGATACTTACACTACTGCAGGTAAATGTGAATTTTATATTAAAAGGATTATTATTCAAATATACTTTAAACAATTCTAGATCATCTATCGTCCCCCTCCAGACACACAGCACATCGTCGATAAATCTCTTCCAGAGCACCAGGTTTGCACCATATGGGTTGTTGTTCCATATGTAGCCACGCTCCCACATATCCATAAATAGGTTCGCGTAGCTAGGTGCAAACCGGGTGCCCATTGCGGTGCCGCATGTCTGGAGGAAGTAATCTCCATCATAATTAAAATAATTGTGGGTTAGTATATATTGTATCCCACTTAATATAAATGGTTTCAAATTATCTCCAACATTCATATCTCCCTCAAGTGTCTGCTGGACTGCCTTTAAACCATCCACGTGTTTGATGGAGGTGTATAAAGACACCACGTCACATGTTACCCATATTAATTGCTCATCCCATTCAACATCTTGAATTAGTTGTAGTACATGGGACGTATCTCTTAGATAAGAAGGAGTTTTCTGGACATATTTCTGTAACAGATGATCTAAGAATTTGCTCAGATTAGATGTAAGCGAACTTATGCCTGATATTATTGGGCGGCCGGGGGGTCTGGTTGGGTTCTTATGTAGTTTAGGGATGAAGTAGAATATTGGTACTTTAGGATTTTTAACTATTAGGTATTCTAATTCCTTTTTTGTTATTACTTCATCTTCAAATCCTCTTTCCATGATAGTAGTTAATTCCTTTTTGAATGTCTCTGTAGGGTTACTCAAAAGCCTATCATAGGTGGAATTGTCACCTAAAATTCTACTGGACTCCTCTCTATAGAAGCTGGTGTCCATAACAACCAGACCCCCCCCCCCCCCCTTGTCCGCTGTTTTTATAACAATGTCCTTATTCTCAGTTAAAGATTTTACAGCCTCCTTTTCTTCTTTGGTTAGGTTGTATTTTTTACCCTTAAAGTTACTCCCAGTTTTTTCAAGATCACTAATCACCATATCTGTAAAAGTATCAATATAATTCCCTTTTATGGCTCTGGGTTAAAATGTACTTTTATTTTTAAAGGGTGTTATGGGATTTTCTATTTTTTCTTTAGGGACTTGGTTTCCTGTGTTTAAAGTTCTACTAACAGGGTCCCTCAGGAAATATTTCTTTAGTGTAAGCTTCCTGATGAATTTATGGACATCTACATAGAGTTCAAAGGGGTTTGGGCCACGTACTGGGGCAAAATTTAGGCCTTTCTCTAAAACTGTAGTTTCAGCCTGGGTAAGTTGGTTCGAACTAATATTACTTTTATGTTCTACCAGTGTTTTCCTGGGTCTTGTCTTTTTCTTTCTCTTTCGTGTCCCTCCCCTCTTTCCTCTATATCGTCCGCTCTGGACCGCTTTCTTTCTAATATACCTTGTTTCATTGATGCAATTCCTTTTTCTCTCCACTGTTCTTTCACTGGTTCGTGGTCCCTGCGATACTCTAAAAAATGGGTAGGACCCCTATGGTTCTCTTTGGGTCTCTCATTCGATCTTAAAATGGGTGATCTTTCTCTGTAACCCCTATAGGTTTGGTCCCTATCATTTAATCTATGTAGGGGTGATCTTTCTCTATACTCCCTATGATCATAATCCCTTTCTTCCCCCTTACGCTCTAACCTCGACCACTCCTGTTTAGAGTTAGATTTTTTACTATTTTTAGTTCCCTGTAATTTATCTGTTCTAGTACTAGGTTCTACTCGTCCTGGGGTAGTGATATTGGATTTATTTATGGCCCCTTTCTTTGTAAGTAAAGTTTCGGGCTTGGGGGTAGATTCTGGATTCGGTTCTACCTTAGAGTCAATATTATCAGTAGTTGAAACACTTTTGTCTCTTTTCCAATTCCTCTCTTTTCCTTCATCATAGTCCTTATTATGTCTCAGAAATTTTTTCTGTTTAATTATTTTTACTTCTTTACCTAATTTAGCCATTTTTTGAATAATTTTGTCCTCCAGAATTATATATTCTGTCATGGCCATAAAAGGTTCTAATTGGTTTTTAATATTATTGACCTCCCCATCTATCTTATCTAGAATGGTGCTTCTATGTTTGATAAGTAGTTGCATTAACCCTACAGAGCATGTGTCTAATAAAAAGTTCCACTCAGTCATAAAGCTTTCATCATCCGTGTCTAAGGTGGGTGCTTTAACATTACGTAACCCCCTAGGGATCCTTTTGTGTTCTAAATACTTCCTCAACGTGGTAGGTAGCAACTCCCCCCTCATCCACTGATGAAGTGACCACATTGCGTCACGAAACGCGTATGGAGAGGGAGGAGCTAGAACTGACACGGTCTTCAGAAGCAGGAGCATAGAGATCAGGAGAGACGCCAGAGTGTGACATCACGAGGCGTAGCGCGGGCTGACGGCAGTTACCCAAAGAGGTGAGCAGAGCACATTCTGCAGTGCTGGCCACCTCAAGCTGAGATAGAGGAAGCTATAGCAAATAGAGGGGGCGAATCTCGCAGAGTAACTACTGAGAGTTAGACGCCACTTCAGGGTTTGCAAACAACAATAGCACTATCCTCCCAGAAGCCTGCCTACCTGATTGTATCAAGCTGCGGACGGCACGTTGTCAGCTGTTTTTACACAGCCTGGTTTATGTGAGTAAGCCCTTGGCTGTTTTTTTATTTTTATTGTAATAAATTTTTATCAATCTGCACCATCATCTTTCATGTTATTTCCTTTCTGGGAACACATGGGAACTATGACCAAGTGGTAATGCTGCGAACAGACAGAAAACCTGGAGGATAGACATACAACACGTGGGATTCGTGATATCTGGAAGAGAAGAGGTTAAAAGCACAGATTGTCTCAAAGGAACAATAACACAGCAAGTCTGTAAATTCATTACTTTAATCTGTTGTGGAGTTATTTATGGATTCTTGTGGCTGCGCAATGGTCTTTTCCTTTTTGTCCATTACATACTAGGAGGAGTTCGGAACCAGCAGCCAGCAATTGGATCACCATCGCTCCATCAGCTGGAATATTGAAAAGAACTTTCCATATCCATATGGACTAATCATTGGACTGGGGTATTGTTGTAGCCTGAAGCGCCGGGTCATTGCATTTTTTGTATAATTGTCTGTAATGAGTTTGTGAGGAATTTGTTTGGCAGAGACCCCGTGGCAGCTTTCACTTAGCAGTAAGCTTATTATTCACATATTGTATTTACACTTTATATATTTTTTTGCGCTGAGTTATAGGGTATATCTTTTTTTAGCCCTATCTTTTGTATCGCAGCTACGGACAGCCCCGCGCGTGATGCCTCTGTTGCCGCCCCAATCCGGAACGAATGTGTCCCGTATTGTGCCTCTTCGAGGCCCTGGTGTCTTAGGCACATGCGGTAAACCCGCAGGTACTGGAATCTAGATAACGGTACCCCGTCTGCGTGAAGGAGCAGGGGACCCTGACCGTCTGGCCTGCATGCGAAGTATTCCCTGAGCGTGCTCACTGGGCAAAATTTGGTCCCTGGTAGCCCTAGCAAAGATATCCACGCTCCCCTTCCCCGCTGGTCTGTTTTTGACCTTTTCACGTGTAGTTTGACCCACCCTTCCCCTAAGACTATGTCCTCAAACTGCATCCCTCCCTCGCCCTTGCGCGACGCGCACACCAACTCCCCGGCTCGCAGTGCTGCGAAGAAAGCCAATGCAAACGTCAGCCGGAAAAGTTTCGCCTCGAACCCCGATAGGCACACTCTGTCTGTGGCCTGCATTAAACCTTCTAATATCGCTGGTGTCACTGGCCTTCTGCTGTCATTTGTCGCCGTCCCCTTTGTTAACCCCGCTAGGACCCTTTTGATGATAAATGCCTTCGTTGGGTCCCCCTTGCCCTCTAGCTGCAAAAAGAAGGAGACTCCTGTCACTTTTTTCCCTATGGATCCTCCCGCTAAAACCCTTGCCCTTAAGTTTAGGACAAATGATAGCAAGGTCCCGACTCCCAATACGTCGAGACCCAATTCCCCTGCCAGACTTTGATAATTGCGCCACGCTGCCGAATAGGCCCGCCACGTACCCGGAGCCAGCGATGATCGTACCAACGAGGTCACTGGGTCGTCGCCAGCACCCAAAGGTCTGCAGGGCATGGACTGCCGATTAGGTCCGCCTCGGGGGCCAGTCTCCGAAACAGCGCCATCTGTAACCGGGATAAGGCATCAGCAATGTTATTCACCACCCCCGGGACATGTCGAGCCTTGAACGCTATGTTCAATTGCAAGCATGCCAGTACGAAACAGCGCAGAAGGGACAGCACCGGCGGGGAGCGTGAGCCGAAATTGTTCACGGCTTCCACTACACCCATGTTGTCTGTCCAAAAAATTACTTGCTTATTTGCGAATAAGTGACCCCACAGGCGCACTGCGACGAGCAAGGGAAAAATAGTTCCAAGAACGCCAAGTTCTTAATGAGCGGCATCCCCCGCCAGTGGGGAGGCCACCGCTCCGCGCACCATGCCCCACCGAAGTAGGCCCCAAAACCGACTGACCCTGAGGCGTCTGTAAACAACTGCAACTCTGTGTTGTTGGATGGGGGACCTCGCCACAAGGTTCTGCCGTTATAATCCTTTAAAAAACGCAGCCACACCGTCAAGTCCTTTCGGATTTCGGCGGTGATGCGGATGAAGTGGTTGGGTCGTCTCACCCCGACCGTTGCTGCGGAGAGGCGCCTGGCGAAAACCCTCCCATTGGTAAGCAAGCATAAGTCTATGTAGTACTGACCTTCGAGCATGCAGCCTAGCAAATGAAAGCACTCGGGGTGGACTGGCAAGTGTCTGAAGGCCGATTTGATGTCAGCTTTTGACATTAGAGCCCCTGTTCCCATCCTTTCCACCAGCGCTGCGGCTTGATCGAAGATCGCGTAAGACACCGAACACAACTCCCTGTCAATGCCGTCGTTTACCGACGACCCCTCGGGGTAGGATAGGTGTTGTATCAACCTATACTCCCCAGCCTCTTTTTTTGGGGACCACTCCCAATGGGGAAATCCTGAGATTAGGCAAGGGAGGGGACTCGAAGGGGCCAGCCATCCTTCCCAATTGGACTTCCTTCCAGACTTTCTCCCTAGCTACGTCACCGTGTGTCCTGACCGATTTCAAGTTCCGACTAAACTCAGATCCCGCTTGATATTCAAACGGGATCCTAAACCCCTCCTTTATCCCAGCTAAGAGTAGCTGGGCTGCTTCCCTATTGGGATACCTTGCTAGCCACGGTGCCAAATTGGCGACGATTATTGGTGTCGCTGCCCTCGCGTCCAAACGTCCGCCCTGCGCCCCTCCCCCTGCGACCGCCCTTCTTGAAACACTTTGCCTGGGCCTGCCGACGCAGAAGGAGCAGATGTGTTGGAAACGGCAGTTGTCGTACGTGCAGTTGGACTGGTTAAACGGCCAACAGACGCCCGAGTTGGTGCGCAGCGACTGGCTAGTCCCTGGTACGTTATTCCGCCATGTCCCCCTACCTCCGGTGCCGCACCCTCGAAAGGAATCTGCCCCGCCCCCAGACACAAACTGCAAATAAAGGTTGACGTCCTTGACGTTCCATGGTATCACCACCTCTTGGGCCTTTATTGATTGCCTAAAGCACTGGTCATATGTCCACCAACCCGTTCCCCCGTAAGTGTGGTGTGCTTCCTCGATCATGTCGTGATACGTAAAGAGCGATGCGCACGCCTGGGGATCCTTCTCCCCAATTACTCCAGCCAGGATAACAAATGCCTTAGACCAATTGCGAAAGGTGTGTGGGAAAAGCCTCTTTTCCACATCCACCTTCTTCGCTTCCCCCGTCTTTGAGGACGCGGCCAACGCCTCCCTGTAGCCTGGAAGCAGAGATAATATATCTACGTACTCCCCGGCCCATATCTTGTCCTTCACCTCTTTCAGCAAGTGCAAGCCCACTGAGCTAGGTCTGGATGTATAAGAGACCTTATATGCCGCATCGGGCATCCTCTTATCCTTGGCTAGCTCCTCTGAGGCGGGTGCCGCCTGAGGGAGGGGGAGCGTGGAGGATGGTGATTCCACTTGCCCGGCCTGCCCACCGGCCCCTAGAGGTGTGTTGTTAACCGCCTGCGGGGGAACCGCGGCCACTGCCGCTGCTGGAACTACAGGTGTCGCTACCGCTGGCGCCGCCCCCAATGCTGGCGCTACGACTGTCGCTATAGCTGGAGCTATCGCCGCTGCTGATGCGATTAGCGTTGCTAGAACTGGCGCTGCGCTTATCGCTGGTGTCACTACTGCTGGTGACTCTGCCGGTGCATGAGCATCAACAGCTGCCTCTGGAACCAGCCTTCTTCCTTGCTTCGCGCGTCAGCCTGCAGTTGTATGATTTTGTCTACGAAGTACATTCTGATTGATGCGCTAAGTGTCGCGGGAGTGTGATTTCAATTTGCGTGATTTAACTATGTGTTCCGTCTACTGAGTTTTTCTGTGAGTATGGGAAGTATCGGGGGTCGACGGAGGCGGATCCGATCCGGATGAAAACTGAATTGCTACTGGCACGAGGTACCGAAACTGAGTGAAAGAAACATGAATTGATATGTTATCATCGATACATGGGACCTCCTGCTAACCGAAGAAGGGGCGTTAGGCCTGCTATTTGCAACCGCCCCTTTACCCCCTTCCCGCATGCATATTTGCTATACCAGCATATTTTCCAAATCGTGCCCAGTCAGGGAGTGGGATTACCCGCACCATCCCTGGCCATGTGCTGGACAGGAAGTGGGATTACCCACACCAAACCAGAGGCATGCAGCCCTGTGCTGAACAGGGAGTGGGGGGTTACCCGTCCATAGCAGGGCCATGTGCTGAACAGGAAGTGGGGGGTTACCCATACAATAGCAGGGCCGTGTGTTAAACAGGAACTGGGATTACCCATACAATAGCAGGGCCGTGTGTTAAACAGGAACTGGGATTACCCATACAACCGCAGGGCCGTATATTAAACAGGAAATGGGATTACCCATACGATAGAGGGAGCCAAGTGCTGAACAGGAAGAGGGATTACCCATACGATAGAGGGAGCCAAGTGCTGAACAGGAAGAGGGATTACCCATGCCCTACCATGGCCTGCGCTGAACAGGAAGTGAAATTAACCCCTACACGCGTTATACCTCTGCCTGCAGCATAACGCACCGTATACCCCACGTCGTCCTGAATGTAGCATGTAACGCTGGACCAATACAGCACATGACCCCCAAAGGCAGTATATACACACACCATATGCTCCACGCAATGGCCCGAAGCCAAGCATGCAGCATATACACCATATAATCCAAACCCGTCATGTAACCGCGCATGTGGTCTATAAACATTATATTCAGAACCCAGCACGTAACCATGATCGCAGTGTATGCCATATAATCCAAATACAGCACGCCACCACGACTGCGGTACCGTATACACCCCTGTAACCCAAATACCGCACATTATAACACTGACTGTAGCATATATACCCGTTATAATCCAATACGGCGCGTAACCTTGAATGCAGTATATCCACTATACCCGCCATGTAACCCACTTAAAGCACATTATAACACTGAATGCAGCATATATACACCTTATACTCCACATGCCGCACGTAACCGTGAATGCAGTGAAGTATATACTCTATAAACGACCTTATAACCCTGAATGCAGCATATATACACTTTATAATCCACATACAGCACTTACCTTGAATACGGTATATACACTACAGTATGTACGCCATGTAACCCAATTACAGCACATTACAACACTGAATGCAGCATAAATACATAGGGTGACCAGATTTCGAAAATGAAAAACCGGGACACCTTAAAAAATAATTTATTAAACAAATTACATCACGTGACACCCCCCGTTGCCATGACAACGAGACACTCTGATGCCCCTGCAGTGTTAGTGTGTATAGAGGTGGGGGCTTTGCTTGGGCCCTTCAACTCTTACAGCCAGGGCATTATTGGCCAGGAATGCCCAGTTCGGAGGGGATTACTACTTCAAAATGTATTTGATTCGTAACAACATCAAAAAACTCTAATACCAATAACTAACAACCACAGACAATGATAATCTAAACCATCAAATAAAATGTCTACGGCCCTTGTTCAAGCATGTTTGCGGTACTTACCAGATAAATCAGTGCCTGCAATCCACGACTGTATCCGCCTCTCCGAGCGTCTGAAAGCAATCCAGCGTTCCTGGTGTGTGGCTGAAGAGGTGAGGGACTCCCTCCTCTCAAACGGAAAAGAAGAGCAAAAAATAGAGTTGGAACATACCTATCATACAGGGATGAGAGAGAGAGACAGAGAATGAGAGAGAGACAGAGAATGAGAGAGAGACAGAGAATGAGAGAGACACAGAGAATGAGAGAGAGACACAGAGAGAGAGAGACAAAAGTAATGTACTGTATAACCATTATACCGTACCCCCTAGTATTCGTGTAATCATTGTCCCACACCCCCTATTACTCACGCTTTGGCAATACTGAAATGTTCTTTTGACATGCCAATAAAGCTGATTTGATTTGAGAGAAACAGAGACACACACAGAGACACAGAGAGAGACAGAGATACAGAGACACACAGAGAGAAACAGAGACACACAGAGACACAGAGAGAGACACAGAGACACAGAGACACAGAGACACACACAGAGACACAGAAACACACAGAGAGAGACAGAGACACACAGAGAGAGACAGAGACACACAGAGAGAGACAGAGACACAGAGAGACACACAGAGACACAGAGACACACAGAGAGAGACAGAGACACACAGAGAGAGACAGAGACACAGAGAGAGAGAGAGAGACACGGGCCTATTTAGTAAGCGTCGATAAGGCTGCGTCTATAGTATTTCAGACGGAGGGAAGGCACACGCTGCAATACACTTGCTGAAGCCTGAGCTTTTTTATGGCTTTGCAGGGTATGCTTCGGGCGCGATTTGGGGGCGTGGCAATGAATATTTGGAGGCGTGGCAATAACGTTCCGGCACGGACGTCACTTCCCTATCTCACATCCCGATCCACCGGCATTTTTTCAGACGCAGCATCTGAAGCACTGTGCAGACAAGAAGAAAAATGCACACAATGCGCACCAGAGATTAAAATATAGTAAATTATTTATTAATAAAACAAGAAATAACCGTGGGGGATCCAACCCCACCTCAGTACATATGCGTCACAGATCCGGGTTCGGTTACAGAGTGACCTGACGTGTCACGACAGGTCACTCTGCGCGTATTCTGACAGGCTGAGACGGCGTTTGCAGGTAGGAATTTATATATACACTATATCTTCATCTCCTTCATAGTAATGACATTAAAAACACATTTATTCACAGAATTAAGTAGTCACTGTGTGGGATTAGTTTAAGATTTATTTATTAGATAATTTATCACTATGTAACACACTTTAAATCACAAATAAATATGTATCACATTTTTGCAATGTATTCAGTTGTAAGATATTAATGTTATTTGTAACACACAGTAGATTAGAAACATCACAATAATTAAGTATTAAATGTAATATTTATTGATCCCTGTAGCACTATTACAATTTGTTGGCATGGTAATCTATAACAGGGGAGCGCAAACTTCTGAAGCTGCGTCCCCCTGCCTGGCCTCCCCCGGTCTTGCGCCCCCTCTCCTACCTGCCAGCTGCGGCAAATGACGCTCCGGGGTCGAGTGACGTCACATGACCCCGCGGTGTCATTTGATGCCGCGTAGCCATGGAGACGTGTCTGAATCCCGGTCAGTGTTACTGTTGCAGAGGCCTCACGTGATCCCCGGCATTTCATTTAAATGCCTTGGGGATTAGCGCGGGACCTCTGCACCCGCCCGCGCACTACCAGACAAATCTCCCGCCCCCCAGTTCACGCACCGCTAACCTATAACATTATGTGTGTGTATATGTGTGTGTAAATATATATATACACATATACACACACATATATATATATGTATATATATTGTGACAAACGGCTTACTCCGGGGCTCCGTCGTTTGTCCGGGACTGTTTAGAACACGGTCTTTTAGGGTAGGTTAAATGATGAGGCGTCACGTACTGTTCCTTTAAACAGGCTATGCCTGGTTTATTCAGTCCCAGGCACTGAGACTGCCACAGTGCATACAACAGAAAACAGATCAAAACAAAAGCTGCTCACCTGAGCGATAACTTAACTTAGATATCCCTGACTCAGGGTTGGAAGTGGCTTTTCCACTTCCAACATCAAAACACGGTACTTTTGCAGTCTTACACAAATGAACAGAAAGATTGAACCTGTTTGGGGAAGAGGCTTCTCCCCTCTGTAGTTCAGCAGCCTTCCAGCCTCCTGGCTCTTGTGGGGAGACCAGAGCAAACAGGAAATCAGTCTTTCATACCTGATTCCTAATTAGCATGACAGGTGACAGAAATCAGGCAGCAGACAAACTCTGGTCTGGATCTCTCATCCCTCAGTTCCAGCGCTTGCCAAACTGTGGGATGGAGTGTATGTATTATAAGGCTGCACTCCCAGGCCAAACAGGATAGAAACTGTCTAGTATCCTGGGAGCCCTATATACGGAATTTATTACCATCCCCTGGTTTCTGTCACATATCCTCCCCCCCAGCTCAGACCTCGAGGGATGAGCGACCATGGATATTAGGGAGTGCATCCTTGACAACCCGTCAGCATTGCCATGTTTGTGCCCTGACCTGTGTTCCACAGAAAATTTAAAGGGTTGTAGGCTTAGGAACCACCTGGTCACTCTAGCATTCTTTTCCCTGTTTTGACACATCCAGGTAAGGGGTGCATGATCTGTGACCAACCGGAATTTTCTCCCCAACAGGTAGTATTTGAGCGTCTCTACAGCCCACTTTATTGCGAGACACTCTTTCTCTACTATGGAGTAATTTTTCTCCTGGGGATTTAGTTTCCTACTTAAATAAAGGATGGGGTGCTCCTCACCTTGAGACTCCTGGGAGAGTACCGCCCCCAGCCCTACCTCAGATGCGTCGGTTTGGACTACGAACTCTTTGGAGAAGTCAGGTGTGACCAACACTGGTTGGGCACAGAGAGCTTCTTTCAGGCTTCTAAAGGCCTGTTCGGTTTCGGGGGACCACTTTACCATTAGCGGTCCTCTTGCTTTTGTGAGGTCAGTTAGTGGGGTTGCCTTAGTTGCAAAATTGGGAATAAACCTTCTATAGTACCCAATTAACCCCAAAAAGGTCCTTACTTGTTTTTTTGTAACTGGCCTTGGCCAATTTTGTATCGCCTCCACTTTGAGTGTTTGGGGTTTGAGTAAACCTCTGCCAATAGAATATCCCAGATACTTGGCCTCCTCCAGACCAATAGTGCATTTAGCGGGATTAGCAGTTAGTCCAGCAGACCGGACTGCGTCAAGCACAGCTTGGACCTTTGGAAGGTGGGATTGCCAATCTTCACTATGGATTACCACATCATCCAGGTAGGCGGCAGCATACCGAGCATGTGGTTTTAAAATTTTATCCATCATTCTTTGGAATGTGGCGGGAGCTCCATGTAAGCCAAAAGGCAACACCTTATACTGAAAGAGGCCGTCTGGGGTTGAGAAGGCTGTCTTTTCTTTTGCCCTTTCTGTGAGGGGAACCTGCCAGTACCCTTTTGTTAGGTCTAGGGTTGTGAGATATCGGGCTTTGCCCAGTCTCTCTACAAGTTCATCTACCCTGGGCATAGGATAAGTATCAAATTTTGACACCGCGTTTAGTTTCCGGTAGTCATTACAAAACCTTGTTGTACCATCTGGCTTTGGGACTAAGACTATAGGGCTGTTCCACCCACTTTGGGATTCCTCAATTACACCTAGTTTTAGCATTTTTTTAACCTCTAAACTTATAGCCTTTCTTTTGGCCTCTGGGATTCGGTACGGTTTAAGGTTAACTCGGACCCCCGGTTCAGAGACTAGGTCATGTTCAATTACGCTAGTTCTACCTGGCCGTATAGAGAAGATTTCTTTGTTTCTTTTCACTAAATTCTGAACCTCTCGTTTCTGATGAACAGACAGGGTTTCAGCTATGCTAACCTCTGGGTCAGTTTCTTGATTCTCTGACGGACCTGGGGGTACTAGGGTTAACAAGACTTCTCTATCTTTCCAGGGCTTGAGTAGGTTTATATGGTAAATTTGCTCAGGTTTCCTCCTACCTGGCTGTCTTACCTTATAATTTACTTCTCCCACTCTTTCCAAGACCTCATATGGCCCATGCCATTTAGCAAGGAATTTACTCTCCACGGTGGGAACCAGAACTAGTACCCTATCACCTGGAGAAAAAATTCTGACCCTAGCACCCTTATTACTGCACCGACACACTTTATTCGAGCAAATACCCAGTATGTACCTGGCAGATACCTGGAATGCGCCGCTCCTCACCTCTGACAAGCCCCGTTGCATTTGCCTTTCCAGCCTGGGTTCATGCCTGGCTGACGGGCGGCTGATCTGTTAAATGATAATGATTAGGATTTAATAGGCTGCAATGCTTCGCGTGTCTACCAGATGGCATAAATTCATGAATTGTAATGCAGTATATATATATATACTGTGCAGTTTTGCTGCCAGCGGGAATAAAATGCTTCAATCCCTGCTTGGAAAATACCTCAATGCACTCGGGCAGAAAACAGTCACAAACCTCAATACACCCGGGTATACCCGAATTCGTGGGACTAGCCGAGCTCGAATAAAGTGTGTCGCCAGTGTATATGTATTCCTCTGTGCTTCTTGAGCTTTCTCCATGTGTTCCCTCACTATGGGTAGGACTGCAGCAATGCGGTCCTGCATCTGGGCAACATGCTCTATTACACTTCTGTAAGGGGTAACCTCGTGTTCCCAAGTCTCTTTGGCTATATCCAGTAAGCCCCTTGGGTGTCGGCCATACAATAGTTCAAACGGGGAGAAGCCAGTGGATGATTGGGGAACTTCCCTAATGGCAAATAACAGGTACGGTAACAAACAATCCCAGTTTTTCCCATCTTTATCAACCGCCCGCCGTAACATGCTCTTTAAGGTTTTATTGAACCTTTCCACTAAACCATCTGTTTGTGGATGATAGACTGAGGTTCTGAGATGCTTGATTTTTAGGAGTTTACATAGCTCTTTCGTTACTTGGGACATAAATGGTGTTCCCTGGTCAGATAGAATCTCTTTAGGAATCCCGACCCGGGAAAACAGAACTACTAACTCTTTTGCTATGTTTTTAGCTGAGGTGCTACGTAGGGGAACTGCCTCCGGATATCGGGTGGCATAATCTAATATTACCAATATATGCTGATGTCCCCTAGCAGACTTTATTAGGGGTCCTACTAGATCCATAGCAATCCGGTCAAATGGTACCTCTATTATGGGAAGGGGTACCAATGGGCTGCGGTACGCCTTGAACGGGGCGGTGATCTGACATTCTGGGCATGAGGAACAATAATTCGTAATTTCTGCCAGAACCCCAGGCCAATAGAAGCTTCGGAGAACCTTTTCTTTTGTCTTTTCCACCCCTAGGTGTCCCCCCAATGGATGACTATGTGCGAGGTGTAATACTACGTTACGGAATGTCCGTGGTACCAACAATTGTTTAGTTGTAACTGATTTCCTTTTATCTACCCGATATACTAGGTCGTTCTCTACCTCGAAGTAGGGGTAAGCAAGTGACCTATCTGGTTGGCCAGGAGTACTATTCTGGTCCCGTATATTTCCCCTTGCTACCGCTAATGTGGGGTCCTCCCACTGGGCCTTCTTAAAACTCCCAGGACTGACCTCTAGGTCAGCGAGGGTCTTATCCGGTTCTGGGGTGGTAAGTGTCTGCTCAACATCTTGATTTGGGGTATTCCCTACCAAAGTAGTGATGGGGAAGGGAATTTTACAGCACTCCTCCTTTTCCCCCTTCTTATTTGGGCCCTCGTCAACCTCCATTTCTGAAAAAGGGAAAGGATTTGTTTCTTCTAATACTTCGTTATGGTCCGCTATTGAACTCTGGGCGCTATTCTGAGCGGGGGACCACATTTTTAGAAAATGGGGAAAGTCGGTCCCTATTAACACATCATGTGCCAGTTTGGGTACAATACCCACCTTGAAATCTAAAGAACCAAACTCTGTTTCAAAAAAAACATCAACAGTGGAATATTCATGATTATCCCCATGTATACAACAAATTGCCACTCTTTGTGAACTGTTTCCCTGTTTCTTCTTAATGGGCAAGAGGTATTCGGACACTAGTGTGACCATGCTCCCAGAGTCAAGAAGTGCCCGAACCCTCTTACCATTAACCTTTACAAATGCCCACAGATGGTTATTCAAGGGGTCCTCTGGGCTAGGGCCCATACATTGGGACAACAGCGAATAAGGTTCCACGCTGTTGCATTGCATGGGCTCATCATTTAGTGGGCAGATTTTTGCTGTGTGGCCCCTCTCATGACAATTTACACATTTAGGTACATAGTCTGTGTCCCACTTAGAGCCTTTTCCCGGCTCCCCATGTTGGCTATTGCCCTTAGTGTGCGAACCACTGTTGCTGGTGCTGCGTGAAGGTGTTCGCCGCTCTTCAGCGCCCCTTAACCCCGGTACCCTTTTACCGTCTCTGGAAGAGTCCTGGAACCTCGGGTAGTGGGGTTGCTCCACGACTGTGGGTTGCGGGTGCTCTTCTGCTACATTGTACCTTTCTACGAGGGCCACAAGCTCATCCGCATTGTGGGGGTCACTCCGACTGACCCAACGGCGTAAGGCAGAGGGAAGTTTCCTCAAGAACTGGTCCATGACCAACCGTTCCACGATGTGGCTGGCTGAGTTGATCTCGGGTTGTAGCCACTTCCGGGCGAGGTGGATGAGGTCATACATCTGGCTTCGGGTGGCTTTATCCATCGTGAAGGACCATGCGTGAAACCTTTGGGCGCGAACAGCCGTGGTTACGCCGAGGCGGGCGAGGATCTCGAACTTCAATTTTGCATAGACGTTAGCTTCGGCTGGCTCTAGATCAAAGTAAGCCTTCTGGGGTTCGCCGCTTAGGAAGGGTGCGATTAGACCAGCCCACTCAGCTTCTGGCCATCCCTCTCTCTGTGCCGTGCGTTCAAACGTGAGAAGATAGGCTTCCACATCATCCGAGGGTCCCATCTTCTGAAGGTAGTGGCTTGCCCTGGTCATTTTCGGTACTGGGGCTGCCGCTGCCAGTGGAAGGTTACTGATAGTCCGCCTCAGGATCTCGAGTTCCTGCTGTAAGCCCTGAGCGAACCGCTGTTGCTCCTCTCTCAGCAAGCGGTTTGTCTCTTGCTGGTTTGCATTCGCGTTTTGCAGGGCTTCATTCGTCTGTTGCTGGTTTGCATTCGCCTGTTGCTGGTTGGCATTCGCCTGTTGCTGGTTGGCATTAATCTCTTGCTGGGCTATTAGCAGCTGTTGCTGGGCTGCATTCGTCTGCTGCTGGTTTGCATTAGTTTCTTGCTGGGCTATTAACAGCTGTTGCTGGGTTTCATTCGCGTCTTTCTGGGCAGCGACATTGCGTACCAGCGCACCCACCACGTCTTCCATCTTGTTTGCAGAGGATGAAAAAAACTTTTTTTTTTTTTTTTTTTCAAAGTTCTTCAACCCGCAGACCCCCTAGTGCTCTGCCCACATTCTCCACCATATGTGACAAACGGCTTACTCCGGGGCTCCGTCGTTTGTCCGGGACTGTTTAGAACACGGTCTTTTAGGGTAGGTTAAATGATGAGGCGTCACGTACTGTTCCTTTAAACAGGCTATGCCTGGTTTATTCAGTCCCAGGCACTGAGACTGCCACAGTGCATACAACAGAAAACAGATCAAAACAAAAGCTGCTCACCTGAGCGATAACTTAACTTAGATATCCCTGACTCAGGGTTGGAAGTGGCTTTTCCACTTCCAACATCAAAACACGGTACTTTTGCAGTCTTACACAAATGAACAGAAAGATTGAACCTGTTTGGGGAAGAGGCTTCTCCCCTCTGTAGTTCAGCAGCCTTCCAGCCTCCTGGCTCTTGTGGGGAGACCAGAGCAAACAGGAAATCAGTCTTTCATACCTGATTCCTAATTAGCATGACAGGTGACAGAAATCAGGCAGCAGACAAACTCTGGTCTGGATCTCTCATCCCTCAGTTCCAGCGCTTGCCAAACTGTGGGATGGAGTGTATGTATTATAAGGCTGCACTCCCAGGCCAAACAGGATAGAAACTGTCTAGTATCCTGGGAGCCCTATATACGGAATTTATTACCATCCCCTGGTTTCTGTCACAATATATATATATTTATATATACATATATATATCTTCTGCTCTCCGAAGAAGACCGTTTTATATGTATGTGTGTGTAAATATATATATGTATGTGTGTGTGTATATATATATATATATATATATATAAACATACGTATGTGTGTATATATATATATATGTGTGTGTGTGTGTGTCATACAAGAATCTATTACTGTATTATCTAAAATCAGTAACACATAAGATCTATTATGCCATTACCAATTGGACTGTAGGACTATAAAACCATTACGAGTGAGTTGTAGCATTATCCCCTGATGAAATCGGCCGTGTGCTGAAGAAACGCGTAGGTACTTTCTTCTCGTTATTGCCACACTATCCGTCTTGACGCCGGAAGGGAAGTTGGTACGCAACCAAGACGAGACACCGGAATTACAGAGTGGAATCACAACTGCATACTACAGATTGCCGGAGGACCACACTGCGAGGGGCGCAGCCTATCGAGTTTCCCGGTCATCGTCCAAAGTCTGGAGCTGCGGATTGATCACCGGATTACCACGGAGCACGAGCCTGTCTCATACAACGCTTTTACCAAACGGGCGTTTGTGAGTTTGTTATTTTTATCTTGTCCAGGAAATGAAATTGTTAAACCAAATTTACACATGGAGCGGGCGCTTTCTCTTCTTTTTGTTTTGTTTAGATATCTATCGAGGAGGTGGTTGTTTCTCTGAAGAGAGCTGCCCGGGCTCCAGAGGACGCCCGAATTGGATCCTTTAATGATTGAGTTATAACATAGCTATTAGAGCTAGGTTTCTGGACTTTTATTGTGTTTAGGCATAGTGTTTATTATTATTTTATTACAGCTACTTTTTAGTAATTGCACTGTTATTAATTCTGGCCACTAATTCTCACTGCCATTATAATCTCTCTCTAGCCACAACCAGATTGCTATATCAGCTATATTATTTATTGGTTATACCAGGGGAGCACAAACTTTTGCAGCTCGCCTCCCTGCCTTCCCTCTGTTGGTGCTCGCGCCCCCCCCCCCCACCTTGATGCGGCGTTACGTGACCTGCAGCGGCATTTGACGAGGGTGACGTCACATGACTCCGCGGCGTAATTTAACACCGCGTTGCCATGGACACGAGTGACGCCGGCAGAGTCAAGGTAATGCCTCGAGGAAGTGCGCGGGGCCTCTGCAACCACGCGCCACCCCCCCCCCCCGAAAAATCTCCCCCCCCCCACTTGGCGCACCTCTGGGTTATACCATATATATATATATATATATATATATATATATACACACACACACACACACATATACACACACACCCACACACACACACACACGTGTATGTGTGTATAAAACAGACTATATATATACATATAGTATGATATATATATATATATATATACATACTATATGTATATATATATATATATGTATATATATATATATATGTATATATATTAGAAAAAGAAAAGAGAAAAAAGAGAAAAAGCGCCCGATCCTTGTGTAAAATCAGATGAACAATTTAATAAATCATGGACATGACAAATGCACACTTACAATTTGTCTGATTAAAACAAGCATTTTATGGGACCTGCCCATGCACCAAACGAAGACTCCACAGTCACCTCCGCTCTGCAATCTCACGATTAGTTCGTATTCCAGTACTTGAGAACGCCGTTTTCTCCAGGGTGTATATCAACCATCCGTCAGGAGCTTCTCAGCAGCGTGCGTCCGCCATTACTCCCACGCATGTGGTACTGGATACCGGAAGGACTTTGCTTGTGTTTCCTTGGTCTCTCTCTGGTGCCGAAGGCAGGTCAGCCACCGTAGTTACAATGTAAACCGTCCCTACGCGTTTCTTCCGCCTTTGCGGATTTCATCAGGGGATGGACACCAAAGGGGCTATCTGGTGTTAAATAGTCCCTCATGTTAATAAACATTATATGACTCACAGGTGTGTTCAATTCAATCGGTGTCATTAAATCAAGTTGATATCTGGTGCAATATAATTGAGAAAATTGAGTCCAGTCCGCGCTCTTGCTCTTTAGGATAGTGGAATGGTGGTTCCTCTCTAATCTCTTGCAGCTCTTAGTGTTGAAGGTGTCTGCCCCCACCTCCAATATGGATCCCAGCAGGAAAACTCCAACCGCGATACCAAGTCCCAGAAAAAAAGAAAAAACACAAAAGCGCACCAAGATTGAGATTTGATATGTATTGACAACAAATAAAGATAATAATATGCACTTACATATATAAAAACTTTAATGGTCCAGATCACGATCGTCACTTCTATTGGTAGGGCAACATATGGGATGAAGAGGGGGGGTAATCTCAGTCCTCAGGAACAAGCCCCGCGCGCTGGGGCTGTATTCAGAGGCTGCGCTGCGTCTCTGCTTTACACGCTTGTCGGCGTGTTGATCTGCGTAGTGCGCATGCGCGGCAAATGAGGCCCCTATAGTAGTCCCGGAAGTGCCCGCCCGTTTTCCGTTTCGATCGAAAATGGCAATAAAAATAGCAATAAAAACACTTGTGTGAAGACTGGCTGTATGTGATAAACAGACCAGCGACACCCTTCGCGACGCGTTTCGAATACAAAAGTATTCTTCCTCAGGCTATATCAGGGGCACCTGTTTGGGGTCCTTTATATACCACATAGATGATTGGTTAATACCAATAAAAGAACATCCAATCCACTATTGGTTAAATAGAAAAGGGGGATGGTTCAACTTCACTTTTGTCTTTTATTATCTAATTATTACTCAAAGTGCCACCACTGCAATACAGCATCAATATCCTGTTCATTTTAACATTAAGGGGCAGGCTTGGTGAAGTTGAACCATCCCCCTTTTCTATTTAACCAATAGTGGATTGGATGTTCTTTTATTGGTATTAACCAATCATCTATGTGGTATATAAAGGACCCCAAACAGGTGCCCCTGATATCGCCTGAGGAAGAATACTTTTGTATTCGAAACGCGTCGCGAAGGGTGTCGCTGGTCTGTTTATCACATACAGCCAGTCTTCACACAAGTGTTTTTATTGCTATTTTTATTGCCATTTTCGATCGAAACGGAAAACGGGCGGGCACTTCCGGGACTACTATAGGGGGCCTCATTTGCCGCGCATGCGCACTACGCAGATCAACACGCCGACAAGCGTGTGAAGCAGAGACGCAGCGCAGCCTCTGAATACAGCCCCAGCGCGTGGGGCTTGTTCCTGAGGACTGAGATTACCCCCCCTCTTCATCCCATATGTTGCCCTACCAATAGAAGTGACGATCGTGATCTGGACCATTAAAGTTTTTATATATGTAAGTGCATATTATTATCTTTATTTGTTGTCAATACATATCAAATCTCAATCTTGGTGCGCTTTTGTGTTTTTTCTTTTTTTCTGGGACTTGGTATCGCGGTTGAAGTTTTCCTGCTGGGATCCATATTGGAGGTGGGGGCAGACACCTTCAACACTAAGAGCTGCAAGAGATTAGAGAGGAACCACCATTCCACTATCCTAAAGAGCAAGAGCGCGGACTGGACTCAATTTTCTACACTGGTAATCTGTGTGACCCACTTGTTGTGTCACACTGTTTTGTCCTTTTTTTCTCCCACAGTCACGCAGCAACTATTAGACTCTTATGATTCATTGCCCTATTAACATATTATTGTGATATTGGGATTTGTATTTAACTTGTGCATTATTGTTGTATTGTTTTAATGTTTCGTCCTCCTTTCCTCCCTTTTCCCCCGCCTTTTCCCCCTCCCATCCTTCCCCCTTCCTTTTCCTTTTTTCCTTCCCCCCTACCCTCTCCATCTCCCCTTCCTCAGTCCTCCCCACCTCTTTCACCTTCCTTATACGGACGGATTATGGCTGATTCTAACACCAGTCATTTTTTAGATTGTCTTCAAAACAGGTGTAACAAACCAGAATTATTCAGTAAGATGTTTTCAGACATACCAATAGAAGAAGTTATCACTCCCAGTTTGCCATCTCTTATGAATGAGCTGTATAAACTATTGGAGAAGGAAACTAAGTCTTGGTTAGAAATGGCCACCTTAGAGGAATATATTAGGGTGGGTCGTATTCCTAGGGGACTGAGAGTTCTCAAACCCTCAACCTATAATACAGACAGTCCAGAGTTTGTCAAAGAATGGGAAAGAATCCAGGACCATTGTTCCTTAGAATTAATGCGATTATTAATCCTGGAAAGGAAAAAAGAAATAATTGAAGTAGACAGCAGAATAACTAAGGTTAAAAATGAGATTCTTGAAGTTCCCTGCTTGGACAAACTCCCGCAATTGACTAAGGATATGAATATTAAATTGAGAAAATCAGAGAACCAAATTTTAATTAATAAGAGCAAAAAGTTTTTAAGGGATAAGAAAGATTATGCTCTCAATATCCAAAGATGTTGGGACACAGGAAAGGAAGCTATGACAAATGGGGACCCCTTAACACAAGGCACCAATGATCCTAATGTTCATATTCCAAAGGGGGCAGCCCAAACTAAGCATACTAATCCCAAAGTTAATATTATTATCCCTAGAACTCCTAGAGACCCCAATTTTCATGCTAGACCTACACATGAAAAACACACTAGACTTCCGTCTAAATACCAACGGAATGATAATATAGAACCCGTAGGATGGGATCAGAATATCCAGAAAAAACAACAATGGATTCCCCATTATCATAAACAAAATAGGAGGCAGAATAAGCCACATACACCACATGTTAGGAAACATACTAATGCCCCCAATAAACATCCAAATACATATAGAGGACACGAAACGGGAACACCAGATATTCCTTTATATAATAAATTTGAAGTACTGAAAGATACAAAGGAAGAGACTGAAAATCAGGATTTTTTAAACAGGTTGGAAAAAATGAGAAAATCAATATCAACCTGGGATTCCAACCACACACCCCTGTTAGGAACCACCAAAAATACTGTGAGAAAAAGACAGGATTCAGGAGAGGAATCAGAGGGAGTGGAAAAAGAGATAAATCAGCAAATCTCCCCACCAAAACCTGTCCAGATGATTTAACATTAAAATCTAAGGGTATTTTTAATCTATCCCATTTTCAAATAGATCACACTTTGATGAATGTTTTGGGGAAAGGATTATCATTTGCCCCCACGCGGAGGGTCAATAACTTCGATCTTTATATAGACCTGCAAAAATGTAATCGCAAATTAACGTTAAGCAGACACTTTGTATCTGATAATGGGGGTCATGATTCAATTCCAGTCATCATTAACCCCACTGTCGACACATTATCCACTAACGAACAAAATCAATTGGTGGATTTAATGTGCCTCATGGATGAGGGGATAACCAATGAAGGGGAAAATATACTGACACAGCATTCATTATTTAAGCCCAAGTCTACCTTCTACCCTTACTACTCTAGGGGACTACATATTGATATTTTCAATAAAATGGTAGAGAAAGACTTTAAAGCATTAGAACAATCACAGTCAACTCAGAAGAATTGGAACATGAATTTGACTAGTCAGGAAAGACATTCATTAAAAGTATTACGTCAAGATCCTAATACAGTTGTAAGGGAAGCAGATAAGGGTGGAGGCATCATACTCCAAGATAGAACAGATTATTGTCTGGAGGCAAACAGATTGCTTTCAGACCCTAGCTCTTACTGTAAACTTCCCAAAGATCCTTCAGTACAGTTCCAGAATGATCTCAAAGAGTTGCTAAACTCTGCTTATGAGTCTAATGTTCTTAAAAAGCATGAGTTTGATTATTTGTATTGTACGGCTCCCACCATCCCTATCATGTACCATTTGCCAAAGATTCAAAAATCACTTATTAATCCACCGGGGCGACCTATTATTTCGGGAATTAATTCGCTCACTGCTAATCTCTCTTCTTATGTAGATTTCTTTTTACAACCACTAGTATCCACTTTACCTTCACATTTACTTGATACCACCTCTTTACTCACTATTTTCACTGAATTTAATTTGAAACCAACATATAAACTTGTTACATTAGATGTTCAGACACTGTACACGTCTATTCCCCATAAAGGGGGATTAGATGCGATTAATTATTTCTTATCACTACATGGCACTTTACCTCTTCATCAGCGTAGGTTCATTCACGACTCAATTGAATTTATTTTGACACATAATTATTTTCTATTTGAGCACGAGTTTTATTTACAACTGTGTGGCACTGCTATGGGGACACGTTTTGCACCATCTTTTGCAAATTTATACATGGGATGGTGGGAATCGTTACATATATGGGGTGCTGATGTATCTCCGCCGCAGTTGGTCATGTGGCGGAGATACATCGATGATGTGATCGCCATCTGGGATGGCGATAGCACCTCATTTGATAACTTCGTGGATGGGTTGAATAAGAATGAATTCAACCTCACCTTCACAAGTGAGCTGAGTCCAAATACTATCACCTACTTGGATTTGGAGATATATGTTTCTGAAAACAAGCTACTCACTAAAACCCACTTTAAGAGCACTAATGTAAACTCTTTCTTGCACCCCACGAGTGGCCATGAAAAAAGATGTATTGATAATATCCCCTACAGCCAGTTCTTGCGGATGAGGTGAAATTGTACTGACTTAGAGACATTTAAATCTCAGTCACAAATACTTCAAGAACGATTTTTACAAAAGGGATATGATAGAACCACTGTTAAAAAAGCATTTAATAAGGCATTACGCTGTAATAGGGAAAAATTAATTTGCCCCAAAAGTAAGAACTTAGATCACCATATAAACGCCAATGACACTGGGAGTCAGGATACACCCATACATTTAGTGGAAGATACGATTGACAGTGAAGTCATCACATCTAACACTGTACCACAAATTGTGAGGCCAAAAATAAAGAAACACATGGAAAAATACAGACCAGACAAGGATAATAAGACACCGTATTTCATTACCAAATTTAATAGGTCACATAATAAGATGAGACATATTCTTAATAAATATTGGTACATTTTACATTTGGACCCCATTTTGACAAAGTTTTTACCAGAAAGACCTCCTATTGTTTTTACTAAAAGTGATAATCTTAAAACCATGCTGGCCCCGAGCCTTCTAAAGGGTAGTGTCCCCAATAAGAAGAAGGACCTTAGAGATCTATTGGGGCTTAAAGGTAATCATAGATGCAATAGATGTAAAATTTGTCCAAGGATGCTGACACAAGATCACTTTAAGTCCAAAATGACAGATCACGAATATGAGATTAAAAACTATATTGACTGTCTGTCCACATATGTTATATATATTTTACAATGTGGGTGTGGACTACAATATGTAGGTCGCACAAAACGCCATCTGAAAATACGTGTGATGGAACATTTAAGAAATATTGTCAACATCCCTAAAACATTGACCTCTGGTAAACCATTAACCCATTTGCTGTCCCATTTTAAGGATGTCCATCAATGCAGCACCACAGGGGTCAAATACATGGGTATAGAACATATCACCACTACTACTAGAGGTGGCGATAAGGATTTATTTATCGCAAGGAGGGAGCAATTCTGGATATACACACTCCAAACTAAACATCCTGGGGGGTTAAATGATTATGTGGAGTTGACTCCCTTCTTGCGGTAACTAAATGACAGGTGATCTTTTCTTTGCAGTCTGGTTTTATCAAAATTTCAGAATTGAGATGCATTCTATTTTAGCCAATTTTATTCAACATGTTATTGATATTTTTGTTTGTTTTTATGTCTTTTTTTACCTTGCACATGTTTTTCCTTTTCCTCCTTCCTTTCCCTTTCCCCTTTCCCCCCCCCCCCTTCTTCTCCACATCCATTTCTTTATATTATATGTTTTATGTTTAACTGTTGTATTTTTATGTGGTAGCACAATGTTTTATTAATACTACTTTTTTACATATATTTTCAAATGTATTTTATATGTGACACTTGTTAAAAGGGCCACCTGTAGGTATCTCTTTATGTATTTCCACTGGTGAGTGGCACTTTTGTCTTTTATTATCTAATTATTACTCAAAGTGCCACCACTGCAATACAGCATCAATATCCTGTTCATTTTAACATTAAGGGGCAGGCTTGGTGAAGTTGAACCATCCCCCTTTTCTATTTAACCAATAGTGGATTGGATGTTCTTTTATTGGTATTAACCAATCATCTATGTGGTATATAAAGGACCCCAAACAGGTGCCCCTGATATTGCCTGAGGAAGAATACTTTTGTATTCGAAACGCGTCGCGAAGGGTGTCGCTGGTCTGTTTATCACATACAGCCAGTCTTCACACAAGTGTTTTTATTGCTATTTTTATTGCCATTTTCGATCGAAACGGAAAACGGGCGGGCACTTCCGGGACTACTATAGGGGGCCTCATTTGCCGCGCATGCGCACTACGCAGATCAACACGCCGACAAGCGTGTGAAGCAGAGACGCAGCGCAGCCTCTGAATACAGCCCCAGCGCGCGGGGCTTGTTCCTGAGGACTGAGATTACCCCCCCTCTTCATCCCATATGTTGCCCTACCAATAGAAGTGACGATCGTGATCTGGACCATTAAAGTTTTTATATATGTAAGTGCATATTATTATCTTTATTTGTTGTCAATACATATCAAATCTCAATCTTGGTGCGCTTTTGTGTTTTTTCTTTTTTTCTGGGACTTGGTATCGCGGTTGGAGTTTTCCTGCTGGGATCCATATTGGAGGTGGGGGCAGACACCTTCAACACTAAGAGCTGCAAGAGATTAGAGAGGAACCACCATTCCACTATCCTAAAGAGCAAGAGCGCGGACTGGACTCAATTTTCTACACTGGTAATCTGTGTGACCCACTTGTTGTGTCACACTGTTTTGTCCTTTTTTTCTCCCACAGTCACGCAGCAACTATTAGACTCTTATGATTCATTGCCCTATTAACATATTATTGTGATATTGGGATTTGTATTTAACTTGTGCATTATTGTTGTATTGTTTTAATGTTTCGTCCTCCTTTCCTCCCTTTTCCCCCGCCTTTTCCCCCTCCCATCCTTCCCCCTTCCTTTTCCTTTTTTCCTTCCCCCCTACCCTCTCCATCTCCCCTTCCTCAGTCCTCCCCACCTCTTTCACCTTCCTTATACGGACGGATTATGGCTGATTCTAACACCAGTCATTTTTTAGATTGTCTTCAAAACAGGTTTAACAAACCAGAATTATTCAGTAAGATGTTTTCAGACATACCAATAGAAGAAGTTATCACTCCCAGTTTGCCATCTCTTATGAATGAGCTGTATAAACTATTGGAGAAGGAAACTAAGTCTTGGTTAGAAATGGCCACCTTAGAGGAATATATTAGGGTGGGTCGTATTCCTAGGGGACTGAGAGTTCTCAAACCCTCAACCTATAATACAGACAGTCCAGAGTTTGTCAAAGAATGGGAAAGAATCCAGGACCATTGTTCCTTAGAATTAATGCGATTATTAATCCTGGAAAGGAAAAAAGAAATAATTGAAGTAGACAGCAGAATAACTAAGGTTAAAAATGAGATTCTTGAAGTTCCCTGCTTGGACAAACTCCCGCAATTGACTAAGGATATGAATATTAAATTGAGAAAATCAGAGAACCAAATTTTAATTAATAAGAACAAAAAGTTTTTAAGGGATAAGAAAGATTATGCTCTCAATATCCAAAGATGTTGGGACACAGGAAAGGAAGCTATGACAAATGGGGACCCCTTAACACAAGGCACCAATGATCCTAATGTTCATATTCCAAAGGGGGCAGCCCAAACTAAGCATACTAATCCCAAAGTTAATATTATTATCCCTAGAACTCCTAGAGACCCCAATTTTCATGCTAGACCTACACATGAAAAACACACTAGACTTCCGTCTAAATACCAACGGAATGATAATATAGAACCCGTAGGATGGGATCAGAATATCCAGAAAAAACAACAATGGATTCCCCATTATCATAAACAAAATAGGAGGCAGAATAAGCCACATACACCACATGTTAGGAAACATACTAATGCCCCCAATAAACATCCAAACACATATAGAGGACACGAAACGGGAACACCAGATATTCCTTTATATAATAAATTTGAAGTACTGAAAGATACAAAGGAAGAGACTGAAAATCAGGATTTTTTAAACAGGTTGGAAAAAATGAGAAAATCAATATCAACCTGGGATTCCAACCACCCACCCCTGTTAGGAACCACCAAAAATACTGTGAGAAAAAGACAGGATTCAGGAGAGGAATCAGAGGGAGTGGAAAAAGAGATAAATCAGCAAATCTCCCCACCAAAACCTGTCCAGATGACTTAACATTAAAATCTAAGGGTATTTTTAATCTATCCCATTTTCAAATAGATCACACTTTGATGAATGTTTTGGGGAAAGGATTATCATTTGCCCCCACGCGGAGGGTCAATAACTTCGATCTTTATATAGACCTGCAAAAATTTAATCGCAAATTAACATTAAGCAGACACTTTGTATCTGATAATGGGGGTCATGATTCAATTCCAGTCATCATTAACCCCACTGTCGACACATTATCCACTAACGAACAAAATCAATTGGTGGATTTAATGTGCCTCATGGATGAGGGGATAACCAATGAAGGGGAAAATATACTGACACAGCATTCATTATTTAAGCCCAAGTCTACCTTCTACCCTTACTACTCTAGGGGACTACATATTGATATTTTCAATAAAATGGTAGAGAAAGACTTTAAAGCATTAGAACAATCACAGTCAACTCAGAAGAATTGGAACATGAATTTGACTAGTCAGGAAAGACATTCGTTAAAAGTATTACGTCAAGATCCTAATACAGTTGTAAGGGAAGCAGATAAGGGTGGAGGCATCATACTCCAAGATAGAACAGATTATTGTCTGGAGGCAAACAGATTGCTTTCAGACCCTAGCTCTTACTGTAAACTTCCCAAAGATCCTTCAGTACAGTTCCAGAATGATCTCAAAGAGTTGCTAAACTCTGCTTATGAGTCTAATGTTCTTAAAAAGCATGAGTTTGATTATTTGTATTGTACGGCTCCCACCATCCCTATCATGTACCATTTGCCAAAGATTCACAAATCACTTATTAATCCACCGGGGCGACCTATTATTTCGGGAATTAATTCGCTCACTGCTAATCTCTCTTCTTATGTAGATTTCTTTTTACAACCACTAGTATCCACTTTACCTTCACATTTACTTGATACCACCTCTTTACTCACTATTTTCACTGAATTTAATTGGAAACCAACATATAAACTTGTTACATTAGATGTTCAGACACTGTACACGTCTATTCCCCATAAAGGGGGATTAGATGCGATTAATTATTTCTTATCACTACATGGCACTTTACCTCTTCATCAGCGTAGGTTCATTCACGACTCAATTGAATTTATTTTGACACATAATTATTTTCTATTTGAGCACGAGTTTTATTTACAACTGTGTGGCACTGCTATGGGGACACGTTTTGCACCATCTTTTGCAAATTTATACATGGGATGGTGGGAATCGTTACATATATGGGGTGCTGATGTATCTCCGCCGCAGTTGGTCATGTGGCGGAGATACATCGATGATGTGATCGCCATCTGGGATGGCGATAGCACCTCATTTGATAACTTCGTGGATGGGTTGAATAAGAATGAATTCAACCTCACCTTCACAAGTGAGCTGAGTCCAAATACTATCACCTACTTGGATTTGGAGATGTATGTTTCTGAAAACAAGCTACTCACTAAAACCCACTTTAAGAGCACTAATGTAAACTCTTTCTTGCACCCCACGAGTGGCCATGAAAAAAGATGTATTGATAATATCCCCTACAGCCAGTTCTTGCGGATGAGGTGAAATTGTACTGACTTAGAGACATTTAAATCTCAGTCACAAATACTTCAAGAACGATTTTTACAAAAGGGATATGATAGAACCACTGTTAAAAAAGCATTTAATAAGGCATTACGCTGTAATAGGGAAAAATTAATTTGCCCCAAAAGTAAGAACTTAGATCACCATATAAACGCCAATGACACTGGGAGTCAGGATACACCCATACATTTAGTGGAAGATACGATTGACAGTGAAGTCATCACATCTAACACTGTACCACAAATTGTGAGGCCAAAAATAAAGAAACACAGGGAAAAATACAGACCAGACAAGGATAATAAGACACCGTATTTCATTACCAAATTTAATAGGTCACATAATAAGATGAGACATATTCTTAATAAATATTGGTACATTTTACATTTGGACCCCATTTTGACAAAGTTTTTACCAGAAAGACCTCCTATTGTTTTTACTAAAAGTGATAATCTTAAAACCATGCTGGCCCCGAGCCTTCTAAAGGGTAGTGTCCCCAATAAGAAGAAGGACCTTAGAGATCTATTGGGGCTTAAAGGTAATCATAGATGCAATAGATGTAAAATTTGTCCAAGGATGCTGACACAAGATCACTTTAAGTCCAAAATGACAGATCACGAATATGAGATTAAAAACTATATTGACTGTCTGTCCACATATGTTATATATATTTTACAATGTGGGTGTGGACTACAATATGTAGGTCGCACAAAACGCCATCTGAAAATACGTGTGATGGAACATTTAAGAAATATTATCAACATCCCTAAAACATTGACCTCTGGTAAACCATTAACCCATTTGCTGTCCCATTTTAAGGATGTCCATCAATGCAGCACCACAGGGGTCAAATACATGGGTATAGAACATATCACCACTACTACTAGAGGTGGCGATAAGGATTTATTTATCGCAAGGAGGGAGCAATTCTGGATATACACACTCCAAACTAAACATCCTGGGGGGTTAAATGATTATGTGGAGTTGACTCCCTTCTTGCGGTAACTAAATGACAGGTGATCTTTTCTTTGCAGTCTGGTTTTATCAAAATTTCAGAATTGAGATGCATTCTATTTTAGCCAATTTTATTCAACATGTTATTGATATTTTTGTTTGTTTTTATGTCTTTTTTTACCTTGCACATGTTTTTCCTTTTCCTCCTTCCTTTCCCTTTCCCCTTTCCCCCCCCCCCTTCTTCTCCACATCCATTTCTTTATATTATATGTTTTATGTTTAACTGTTGTATTTTTATGTGGTAGCACAATGTTTTATTAATACTACTTTTTTACATATATTTTCAAATGTATTTTATATGTGACACTTGTTAAAAGGGCCACCTGTAGGTATCTCTTTATGTATTTCCACTGGTGAGTGGCACTTTTGTCTTTTATTATCTAATTATTACTCAAAGTGCCACCACTGCAATACAGCATCAATATCCTGTTCATTTTAACATTAAGGGGCAGGCTTGGTGAAGTTGAACCATCCCCCTTTTCTATTTAACCAATAGTGGATTGGATGTTCTTTTATTGGTATTAACCAATCATCTATGTGGTATATAAAGGACCCCAAACAGGTGCCCCTGATATTGCCTGAGGAAGAATACTTTTGTATTCGAAACGCGTCGCGAAGGGTGTCGCTGGTCTGTTTATCACATACAGCCAGTCTTCACACAAGTGTTTTTATTGCTATTTTTATTGCCATTTTCGATCGAAACGGAAAACGGGCGGGCACTTCCGGGACTACTATAGGGGGCCTCATTTGCCGCGCATGCGCACTACGCAGATCAACACGCCGACAAGCGTGTGAAGCAGAGACGCAGCGCAGCCTCTGAATACAGCCCCAGCGCGCGGGGCTTGTTCCTGAGGACTGAGATTACCCCCCCTCTTCATCCCATATGTTGCCCTACCAATAGAAGTGACGATCGTGATCTGGACCATTAAAGTTTTTATATATGTAAGTGCATATTATTATCTTTATTTGTTGTCAATACATATCAAATCTCAATCTTGGTGCGCTTTTGTGTTTTTTCTTTTTTTCTGGGACTTGGTATCGCGGTTGGAGTTTTCCTGCTGGGATCCATATTGGAGGTGGGGGCAGACACCTTCAACACTAAGAGCTGCAAGAGATTAGAGAGGAACCACCATTCCACTATCCTAAAGAGCAAGAGCGCGGACTGGACTCAATTTTCTACACTGGTAATCTGTGTGACCCACTTGTTGTGTCACACTGTTTTGTCCTTTTTTTCTCCCACAGTCACGCAGCAACTATTAGACTCTTATGATTCATTGCCCTATTAACATATTATTGTGATATTGGGATTTGTATTTAACTTGTGCATTATTGTTGTATTGTTTTAATGTTTCGTCCTCCTTTCCTCCCTTTTCCCCCGCCTTTTCCCCCTCCCATCCTTCCCCCTTCCTTTTCCTTTTTTCCTTCCCCCCTACCCTCTCCATCTCCCCTTCCTCAGTCCTCCCCACCTCTTTCACCTTCCTTATACGGACGGATTATGGCTGATTCTAACACCAGTCATTTTTTAGATTGTCTTCAAAACAGGTTTAACAAACCAGAATTATTCAGTAAGATGTTTTCAGACATACCAATAGAAGAAGTTATCACTCCCAGTTTGCCATCTCTTATGAATGAGCTGTATAAACTATTGGAGAAGGAAACTAAGTCTTGGTTAGAAATGGCCACCTTAGAGGAATATATTAGGGTGGGTCGTATTCCTAGGGGACTGAGAGTTCTCAAACCCTCAACCTATAATACAGACAGTCCAGAGTTTGTCAAAGAATGGGAAAGAATCCAGGACCATTGTTCCTTAGAATTAATGCGATTATTAATCCTGGAAAGGAAAAAAGAAATAATTGAAGTAGACAGCAGAATAACTAAGGTTAAAAATGAGATTCTTGAAGTTCCCTGCTTGGACAAACTCCCGCAATTGACTAAGGATATGAATATTAAATTGAGAAAATCAGAGAACCAAATTTTAATTAATAAGAACAAAAAGTTTTTAAGGGATAAGAAAGATTATGCTCTCAATATCCAAAGATGTTGGGACACAGGAAAGGAAGCTATGACAAATGGGGACCCCTTAACACAAGGCACCAATGATCCTAATGTTCATATTCCAAAGGGGGCAGCCCAAACTAAGCATACTAATCCCAAAGTTAATATTATTATCCCTAGAACTCCTAGAGACCCCAATTTTCATGCTAGACCTACACATGAAAAACACACTAGACTTCCGTCTAAATACCAACGGAATGATAATATAGAACCCGTAGGATGGGATCAGAATATCCAGAAAAAACAACAATGGATTCCCCATTATCATAAACAAAATAGGAGGCAGAATAAGCCACATACACCACATGTTAGGAAACATACTAATGCCCCCAATAAACATCCAAATACATATAGAGGACACGAAACGGGAACACCAGATATTCCTTTATATAATAAATTTGAAGTACTGAAAGATACAAAGGAAGAGACTGAAAATCAGGATTTTTTAAACAGGTTGGAAAAAATGAGAAAATCAATATCAACCTGGGATTCCAACCACCCACCCCTGTTAGGAACCACCAAACATACTGTGAGAAAAAGACAGGATTCAGGAGAGGAATCAGAGGGAGTGGTAAAAGAGATAAATCAGCAAATCTCCCCACCAAAACCTGTCCAGATGACTTAACATTAAAATCTAAGGGTATTTTTAATCTATCCCATTTTCAAATAGATCACACTTTGATGAATGTTTTGGGGAAAGGATTATCATTTGCCCCCACGCGGAGGGTCAATAACTTCGATCTTTATATAGACCTGCAAAAATTTAATCGCAAATTAACATTAAGCAGACACTTTGTATCTGATAATGGGGGTCATGATTCTATTCCAGTCATCATTAACCCCACTGTCGACACATTATCCACTAACGAACAAAATCAATTGGTGGATTTAATGTGCCTCATGGATGAGGGGATAACCAATGAAGGGGAAAATATACTGACACAGCATTCATTATTTAAGCCCAAGTCTACCTTCTACCCTTACTACTCTAGGGGACTACATATTGATATTTTCAATAAAATGGTAGAGAAAGACTTTAAAGCATTAGAACAATCACAGTCAACTCAGAAGAATTGGAACATGAATTTGACTAGTCAGGAAAGACATTCGTTAAAAGTATTACGTCAAGATCCTAATACAGTTGTAAGGGAAGCAGATAAGGGTGGAGGCATCATACTCCAAGATAGAACAGATTATTGTCTGGAGGCAAACAGATTGCTTTCAGACCCTAGCTCTTACTGTAAACTTCCCAAAGATCCTTCAGTACAGTTCCAGAATGATCTCAAAGAGTTGCTAAACTCTGCTTATGAGTCTAATGTTCTTAAAAAGCATGAGTTTGATTATTTGTATTGTACGGCTCCCACCATCCCTATCATGTACCATTTGCCAAAGATTCACAAATCACTTATTAATCCACCGGGGCGACCTATTATTTCGGGAATTAATTCGCTCACTGCTAATCTCTCTTCTTATGTAGATTTCTTTTTACAACCACTAGTATCCACTTTACCTTCACATTTACTTGATACCACCTCTTTACTCACTATTTTCACTGAATTTAATTGGAAACCAACATATAAACTTGTTACATTAGATGTTCAGACACTGTACACGTCTATTCCCCATAAAGGGGGATTAGATGCGATTAATTATTTCTTATCACTACATGGCACTTTACCTCTTCATCAGCGTAGGTTCATTCACGACTCAATTGAATTTATTTTGACACATAATTATTTTCTATTTGAGCACGAGTTTTATTTACAACTGTGTGGCACTGCTATGGGGACACGTTTTGCACCATCTTTTGCAAATTTATACATGGGATGGTGGGAATCGTTACATATATGGGGTGCTGATGTATCTCCGCCGCAGTTGGTCATGTGGCGGAGATACATCGATGATGTGATCGCCATCTGGGATGGCGATAGCACCTCATTTGATAACTTCGTGGATGGGTTGAATAAGAATGAATTCAACCTCACCTTCACAAGTGAGCTGAGTCCAAATACTATCACCTACTTGGATTTGGAGATGTATGTTTCTGAAAACAAGCTACTCACTAAAACCCACTTTAAGAGCACTAATGTAAACTCTTTCTTGCACCCCACGAGTGGCCATGAAAAAAGATGTATTGATAATATCCCCTACAGCCAGTTCTTGCGGATGAGGTGAAATTGTACTGACTTAGAGACATTTAAATCTCAGTCACAAATACTTCAAGAACGATTTTTACAAAAGGGATATGATAGAACCACTGTTAAAAAAGCATTTAATAAGGCATTACGCTGTAATAGGGAAAAATTAATTTGCCCCAAAAGTAAGAACTTAGATCACCATATAAACGCCAATGACACTGGGAGTCAGGATACACCCATACATTTAGTGGAAGATACGATTGACAGTGAAGTCATCACATCTAACACTGTACCACAAATTGTGAGGCCAAAAATAAAGAAACACAGGGAAAAATACAGACCAGACAAGGATAATAAGACACCGTATTTCATTACCAAATTTAATAGGTCACATAATAAGATAAGACATATTCTTAATAAATATTGGTACATTTTACATTTGGACCCCATTTTGACAAAGTTTTTACCAGAAAGACCTCCTATTGTTTTTACTAAAAGTGATAATCTTAAAACCATGCTGGCCCCGAGCCTTCTAAAGGGTAGTGTCCCCAATAAGAAGAAGGACCTTAGAGATCTATTGGGGCTTAAAGGTAATCATAGATGCAATAGATGTAAAATTTGTCCAAGGATGCTGACACAAGATCACTTTAAGTCCAAAATGACAGATCACGAATATGAGATTAAAAACTATATTGACTGTCTGTCCACATATGTTATATATATTTTACAATGTGGGTGTGGACTACAATATGTAGGTCGCACAAAACGCCATCTGAAAATACGTGTGATGGAACATTTAAGAAATATTGTCAACATCCCTAAAACATTGACCTCTGGTAAACCATTAACCCATTTGCTGTCCCATTTTAAGGATGTCCATCAATGCAGCACCACAGGGGTCAAATACATGGGTATAGAACATATCACCACTACTACTAGAGGTGGCGATAAGGATTTATTTATCGCAAGGAGGGAGCAATTCTGGATATACACACTCCAAACTAAACATCCTGGGGGGTTAAATGATTATGTGGAGTTGACTCCCTTCTTGCGGTAACTAAATGACAGGTGATCTTTTCTTTGCAGTCTGGTTTTATCAAAATTTCAGAATTGAGATGCATTCTATTTTAGCCAATTTTATTCAACATGTTATTGATATTTTTGTTTGTTTTTATGTCTTTTTTTACCTTGCACATGTTTTTCCTTTTCCTCCTTCCTTTCCCTTTCCCCTTTCCCCCCCCCTTCTTCTCCACATCCATTTCTTTATATTATATGTTTTATGTTTAACTGTTGTATTTTTATGTGGTAGCACAATGTTTTATTAATACTACTTTTTTACATATATTTTCAAATGTATTTTATATGTGACACTTGTTAAAAGGGCCACCTGTAGGTATCTCTTTATGTATTTCCACTGGTGAGTGGCACTTTTGTCTTTTATTATCTAATTATTACTCAAAGTGCCACCACTGCAATACAGCATCAATATCCTGTTCATTTTAACATTAAGGGGCAGGCTTGGTGAAGTTGAACCATCCCCCTTTTCTATTTAACCAATAGTGGATTGGATGTTCTTTTATTGGTATTAACCAATCATCTATGTGGTATATAAAGGACCCCAAACAGGTGCCCCTGATATTGCCTGAGGAAGAATACTTTTGTATTCGAAACGCGTCGCGAAGGGTGTCGCTGGTCTGTTTATCACATACAGCCAGTCTTCACACAAGTGTTTTTATTGCTATTTTTATTGCCATTTTCGATCGAAACGGAAAACGGGCGGGCACTTCCGGGACTACTATAGGGGGCCTCATTTGCCGCGCATGCGCACTACGCAGATCAACACGCCGACAAGCGTGTGAAGCAGAGACGCAGCGCAGCCTCTGAATACAGCCCCAGCGCGCGGGGCTTGTTCCTGAGGACTGAGATTACCCCCCCTCTTCATCCCATATGTTGCCCTACCAATAGAAGTGACGATCGTGATCTGGACCATTAAAGTTTTTATATATGTAAGTGCATATTATTATCTTTATTTGTTGTCAATACATATCAAATCTCAATCTTGGTGCGCTTTTGTGTTTTTTCTTTTTTTCTGGGACTTGGTATCGCGGTTGGAGTTTTCCTGCTGGGATCCATATTGGAGGTGGGGGCAGACACCTTCAACACTAAGAGCTGCAAGAGATTAGAGAGGAACCACCATTCCACTATCCTAAAGAGCAAGAGCGCGGACTGGACTCAATTTTCTACACTGGTAATCTGTGTGACCCACTTGTTGTGTCACACTGTTTTGTCCTTTTTTTCTCCCACAGTCACGCAGCAACTATTAGACTCTTATGATTCATTGCCCTATTAACATATTATTGTGATATTGGGATTTGTATTTAACTTGTGCATTATTGTTGTATTGTTTTAATGTTTCGTCCTCCTTTCCTCCCTTTTCCCCCGCCTTTTCCCCCTCCCATCCTTCCCCCTTCCTTTTCCTTTTTTCCTTCCCCCCTACCCTCTCCATCTCCCCTTCCTCAGTCCTCCCCACCTCTTTCACCTTCCTTATACGGACGGATTATGGCTGATTCTAACACCAGTCATTTTTTAGATTGTCTTCAAAACAGGTTTAACAAACCAGAATTATTCAGTAAGATGTTTTCAGACATACCAATAGAAGAAGTTATCACTCCCAGTTTGCCATCTCTTATGAATGAGCTGTATAAACTATTGGAGAAGGAAACTAAGTCTTGGTTAGAAATGGCCACCTTAGAGGAATATATTAGGGTGGGTCGTATTCCTAGGGGACTGAGAGTTCTCAAACCCTCAACCTATAATACAGACAGTCCAGAGTTTGTCAAAGAATTGGAAAGAATCCAGGACCATTGTTCCTTAGAATTAATGCGATTATTAATCCTGGAAAAGAAAAAAGAAATAATTGAAGTAGACAGCAGAATAACTAAGGTTAAAAATGAGATTCTTGAAGTTCCCTGCTTGGACAAACTCCCGCAATTGACTAAGGATATGAATATTAAATTGAGAAAATCAGAGAACCAAATTTTAATTAATAAGAACAAAAAGTTTTTAAGGGATAAGAAAGATTATGCTCTCAATATCCAAAGATGTTGGGACACAGGAAAGGAAGCTATGACAAATGGGGACCCCTTAACACAAGGCACCAATGATCCTAATGTTCATATTCCAAAGGGGGCAGCCCAAACTAAGCATACTAATCCCAAAGTTAATATTATTATCCCTAGAACTCCTAGAGACCCCAATTTTCATGCTAGACCTACACATGAAAAACACACTAGACTTCCAACTAAATACCAACGGAATGATAATATAGAACCCGTAGGATGGGATCAGAATATCCAGAAAAAACAACAATGGATTCCCCATTATCATAAACAAAATAGGAGGCAGAATAAGCCACATACACCACATGTTAGGAAACATACTAATGCCCCCAATAAACATCCAAATACATATAGAGGACACGAAACGGGAACACCAGATATTCCTTTATATAATAAATTTGAAGTACTGAAAGATACAAAGGAAGAGACTGAAAATCAGGATTTTTTAAACAGGTTGGAAAAAATGAGAAAATCAATATCAACCTGGGATTCCAACCACCCACCCCTGTTAGGAACCACCAAAAATACTGTGAGAAAAAGACAGGATTCAGGAGAGGAATCAGAGGGAGTGGAAAAAGAGATAAATCAGCAAATCTCCCCACCAAAACCTGTCCAGATGACTTAACATTAAAATCTAAGGGTATTTTTAATCTATCCCATTTTCAAATAGATCACACTTTGATGAATGTTTTGGGGAAAGGATTATCATTTGCCCCCACGCGGAGGGTCAATAACTTCGATCTTTATATAGACCTGCAAAAATTTAATCGCAAATTAACGTTGAGCAGACACTTTGTATCTGATAATGGGGGTCATGATTCAATTCCAGTCATCATTAACCCCACTGTCGACACATTATCCACTAACGAACAAAATCAATTGGTGGATTTAATGTGCCTCATGGATGAGGGGATAACCAATGAAGGGGAAAATATACTGACACAGCATCATTATTTAAGCCCAAGTCTACCTTCTACCCTTACTACTCTAGGGGACTACATATTGATATTTTCAATAAAATGGTAGAGAAAGACTTTAAAGCATTAGAACAATCACAGTCAACTCAGAAGAATTGGAACATGAATTTGACTAGTCAGGAAAGACATTCATTAAAAGTATTACGTCAAGATCCTAATACAGTTGTAAGGGAAGCAGATAAGGGTGGAGGCATCATACTCCAAGATAGAACAGATTATTGTCTGGAGGCAAACAGATTGCTTTCAGACCCTCGCTCTTACTGTAAACTTCCCAAAGATCCTTCAGTACAGTTCCAGAATGATCTCAAAGAGTTGCTAAACTCTGCTTATGAGTCTAATGTTCTTAAAAAGCATGAGTTTGATTATTTGTATTGTACGGCTCCCACCATCCCTATCATGTACCATTTGCCAAAGATTCAAAAATCACTTATTAATCCACCGGGGCGACCTATTATTTCGGGAATTAATTCGCTCACTGCTAATCTCTCTTCTTATGTAGATTTCTTTTTACAACCACTAGTATCCACTTTACCTTCACATTTACTTGATACCACCTCTTTACTCACTATTTTCACTGAATTTAATTGGAAACCAACATATAAACTTGTTACATTAGATGTTCAGACACTGTACACGTCTATTCCCCATAAAGGGGGATTAGATGCGATTAATTATTTCTTATCACTACATGGCACTTTACCTCTTCATCAGCGTAGGTTCATTCACGACTCAATTGAATTTATTTTGACACATAATTATTTTCTATTTGAGCACGAGTTTTATTTACAACTGTGTGGCACTGCTATGGGGACACGTTTTGCACCATCTTTTGCAAATTTATACATGGGATGGTGGGAATCGTTACATATATGGGGTGCTGATGTATCTCCGCCGCAGTTGGTCATGTTGCGGAGATACATCGATGATGTGATCGCCATCTGGGATGGCGATAGCACCTCATTTGATAACTTCGTGGATGGGTTGAATAAGAATGAATTCAACCTCACCTTCACAAGTGAGCTGAGTCCAAATACTATCACCTACTTGGATTTGGAGATATATGTTTCTGAAAACAAGCTACTCACTAAAACCCACTTTAAGAGCACTAATGTAAACTCTTTCTTGCACCCCACGAGTGGCCATGAAAAAAGATGTATTGATAATATCCCCTACAGCCAGTTCTTGCGGATGAGGTGAAATTGTACTGACTTAGAGACATTTAAATCTCAGTCACAAATACTTCAAGAACGATTTTTACAAAAGGGATATGATAGAACCACTGTTAAAAAAGCATTTAATAAGGCATTACGCTGTAATAGGGAAAAATTAATTTGCCCCAAAAGTAAGAACTTAGATCACCATATAAACGCCAATGACACTGGGAGTCAGGATACACCCATACATTTAGTGGAAGATACGATTGACAGTGAAGTCATCACATCTAACACTGTACCACAAATTGTGAGGCCAAAAATAAAGAAACACAGGGAAAAATACAGACCAGACAAGGATAATAAGACACCGTATTTCATTACCAAATTTAATAGGTCACATAATAAGATAAGACATATTCTTAATAAATATTGGTACATTTTACATTTGGACCCCATTTTGACAAAGTTTTTACCAGAAAGACCTCCTATTGTTTTTACTAAAAGTGATAATCTTAAAACCATGCTGGCCCCGAGCCTTCTAAAGGGTAGTGTCCCCAATAAGAAGAAGGACCTTAGAGATCTATTGGGGCTTAAAGGTAATCATAGATGCAATAGATGTAAAATTTGTCCAAGGATGCTGACACAAGATCACTTTAAGTCCAAAATGACAGATCACGAATATGAGATTAAAAACTATATTGACTGTCTGTCCACATATGTTATATATATTTTACAATGTGGGTGTGGACTACAATATGTAGGTCGCACAAAACGCCATCTGAAAATACGTGTGATGGAACATTTAAGAAATATTGTCAACATCCCTAAAACATTGACCTCTGGTAAACCATAAACCCATTTGCTGTCCCATTTTAAGGATGTCCATCAATGCAGCACCACAGGGGTCAAATACATGGGTATAGAACATATCACACCTACTACTAGAGGTGGCGATAAGGATTTATTTATCGCAAGGAGGGAGCAATTCTGGATATACACACTCCAAACTAAACATCCTGGGGGGTTAAATGATTATGTGGAGTTGACTCCCTTCTTGCGGTAACTAAATGACAGGTGATCTTTTCTTTGCAGTCTGGTTTTATCAAAATTTCAGAATTGAGATGCATTCTATTTTAGCCAATTTTATTCAACATGTTATTGATATTTTTGTTTGTTTTTATGTCTTTTTTTACCTTGCACATGTTTTTCCTTTTCCTCCTTCCTTTCCCTTTCCCCCCCCCCCTTCTTCTCCACATCCATTTCTTTATATTATATGTTTTATGTTTAACTGTTGTATTTTTATGTGGTAGCACAATGTTTTATTAATACTACTTTTTTACATATATTTTCAAATGTATTTTATATGTGACACTTGTTAAAAGGGCCACCTGTAGGTATCTCTTTATGTATTTCCACTGGTGAGTGGCACTTTTGTCTTTTATTATCTAATTATTACTCAAAGTGCCACCACTGCAATACAGCATCAATATCCTGTTCATTTTAACATTAAGGGGCAGGCTTGGTGAAGTTGAACCATCCCCCTTTTCTATTTAACCAATAGTGGATTGGATGTTCTTTTATTGGTATTAACCAATCATCTATGTGGTATATAAAGGACCCCAAACAGGTGCCCCTGATATTGCCTGAGGAAGAATACTTTTGTATTCGAAACGCGTCGCGAAGGGTGTCGCTGGTCTGTTTATCACATACAGCCAGTCTTCACACAAGTGTTTTTATTGCTATTTTTATTGCCATTTTCGATCGAAACGGAAAACGGGCGGGCACTTCCGGGACTACTATAGGGGGCCTCATTTGCCGCGCATGCGCACTACGCAGATCAACACGCCGACAAGCGTGTGAAGCAGAGACGCAGCGCAGCCTCTGAATACAGCCCCAGCGCGCGGGGCTTGTTCCTGAGGACTGAGATTACCCCCCCTCTTCATCCCATATGTTGCCCTACCAATAGAAGTGACGATCGTGATCTGGACCATTAAAGTTTTTATATATGTAAGTGCATATTATTATCTTTATTTGTTGTCAATACATATCAAATCTCAATCTTGGTGCGCTTTTGTGTTTTTTCTTTTTTTCTGGGACTTGGTATCGCGGTTGGAGTTTTCCTGCTGGGATCCATATTGGAGGTGGGGGCAGACACCTTCAACACTAAGAGCTGCAAGAGATTAGAGAGGAACCACCATTCCACTATCCTAAAGAGCAAGAGCGCGGACTGGACTCAATTTTCTACACTGGTAATCTGTGTGACCCACTTGTTGTGTCACACTGTTTTGTCCTTTTTTTCTCCCACAGTCACGCAGCAACTATTAGACTCTTATGATTCATTGCCCTATTAACATATTATTGTGATATTGGGATTTGTATTTAACTTGTGCATTATTGTTGTATTGTTTTAATGTTTCGTCCTCCTTTCCTCCCTTTTCCCCCGCCTTTTCCCCCTCCCATCCTTCCCCCTTCCTTTTCCTTTTTTCCTTCCCCCCTACCCTCTCCATCTCCCCTTCCTCAGTCCTCCCCACCTCTTTCACCTTCCTTATACGGACGGATTATGGCTGATTCTAACACCAGTCATTTTTTAGATTGTCTTCAAAACAGGTTTAACAAACCAGAATTATTCAGTAAGATGTTTTCAGACATACCAATAGAAGAAGTTATCACTCCCAGTTTGCCATCTCTTATGAATGAGCTGTATAAACTATTGGAGAAGGAAACTAAGTCTTGGTTAGAAATGGCCACCTTAGAGGAATATATTAGGGTGGGTCGTATTCCTAGGGGACTGAGAGTTCTCAAACCCTCAACCTATAATACAGACAGTCCAGAGTTTGTCAAAGAATGGGAAAGAATCCAGGACCATTGTTCCTTAGAATTAATGCGATTATTAATCCTGGAAAAGAAAAAAGAAATAATTGAAGTAGACAGCAGAATAACTAAGGTTAAAAATGAGATTCTTGAAGTTCCCTGCTTGGACAAACTCCCGCAATTGACTAAGGATATGAATATTAAATTGAGAAAATCAGAGAACCAAATTTTAATTAATAAGAACAAAAAGTTTTTAAGGGATAAGAAAGATTATGCTCTCAATATCCAAAGATGTTGGGACACAGGAAAGGAAGCTATGACAAATGGGGACCCCTTAACACAAGGCACCAATGATCCTAATGTTCATATTCCAAAGGGGGCAGCCCAAACTAAGCATACTAATCCCAAAGTTAATATTATTATCCCTAGAACTCCTAGAGACCCCAATTTTCATGCTAGACCTACACATGAAAAACACACTAGACTTCCAACTAAATACCAACGGAATGATAATATAGAACCCGTAGGATGGGATCAGAATATCCAGAAAAAACAACAATGGATTCCCCATTATCATAAACAAAATAGGAGGCAGAATAAGCCACATACACCACATGTTAGGAAACATACTAATGCCCCCAATAAACATCCAAATACATATAGAGGACACGAAACGGGAACACCAGATATTCCTTTATATAATAAATTTGAAGTACTGAAAGATACAAAGGAAGAGACTGAAAATCAGGATTTTTTAAACAGGTTGGAAAAAATGAGAAAATCAATATCAACCTGGGATTCCAACCACCCACCCCTGTTAGGAACCACCAAAAATACTGTGAGAAAAAGACAGGATTCAGGAGAGGAATCAGAGGGAGTGGAAAAAGAGATAAATCAGCAAATCTCCCCACCAAAACCTGTCCAGATGACTTAACATTAAAATCTAAGGGTATTTTTAATCTATCCCATTTTCAAATAGATCACACTTTGATGAATGTTTTGGGGAAAGGATTATCATTTGCCCCCACGCGGAGGGTCAATAACTTCGATCTTTATATAGACCTGCAAAAATTTAATCGCAAATTAACGTTGAGCAGACACTTTGTATCTGATAATGGGGGTCATGATTCAATTCCAGTCATCATTAACCCCACTGTCGACACATTATCCACTAACGAACAAAATCAATTGGTGGATTTAATGTGCCTCATGGATGAGGGGATAACCAATGAAGGGGAAAATATACTGACACAGCATCATTATTTAAGCCCAAGTCTACCTTCTACCCTTACTACTCTAGGGGACTACATATTGATATTTTCAATAAAATGGTAGAGAAAGACTTTAAAGCATTAGAACAATCACAGTCAACTCAGAAGAATTGGAACATGAATTTGACTAGTCAGGAAAGACATTCATTAAAAGTATTACGTCAAGATCCTAATACAGTTGTAAGGGAAGCAGATAAGGGTGGAGGCATCATACTCCAAGATAGAACAGATTATTGTCTGGAGGCAAACAGATTGCTTTCAGACCCTCGCTCTTACTGTAAACTTCCCAAAGATCCTTCAGTACAGTTCCAGAATGATCTCAAAGAGTTGCTAAACTCTGCTTATGAGTCTAATGTTCTTAAAAAGCATGAGTTTGATTATTTGTATTGTACGGCTCCCACCATCCCTATCATGTACCATTTGCCAAAGATTCAAAAATCACTTATTAATCCACCGGGGCGACCTATTATTTCGGGAATTAATTCGCTCACTGCTAATCTCTCTTCTTATGTAGATTTCTTTTTACAACCACTAGTATCCACTTTACCTTCACATTTACTTGATACCACCTCTTTACTCACTATTTTCACTGAATTTAATTGGAAACCAACATATAAACTTGTTACATTAGATGTTCAGACACTGTACACGTCTATTCCCCATAAAGGGGGATTAGATGCGATTAATTATTTCTTATCACTACATGGCACTTTACCTCTTCATCAGCGTAGGTTCATTCACGACTCAATTGAATTTATTTTGACACATAATTATTTTCTATTTGAGCACGAGTTTTATTTACAACTGTGTGGCACTGCTATGGGGACACGTTTTGCACCATCTTTTGCAAATTTATACATGGGATGGTGGGAATCGTTACATATATGGGGTGCTGATGTATCTCCGCCGCAGTTGGTCATGTTGCGGAGATACATCGATGATGTGATCGCCATCTGGGATGGCGATAGCACCTCATTTGATAACTTCGTGGATGGGTTGAATAAGAATGAATTCAACCTCACCTTCACAAGTGAGCTGAGTCCAAATACTATCACCTACTTGGATTTGGAGATATATGTTTCTGAAAACAAGCTACTCACTAAAACCCACTTTAAGAGCACTAATGTAAACTCTTTCTTGCACCCCACGAGTGGCCATGAAAAAAGATGTATTGATAATATCCCCTACAGCCAGTTCTTGCGGATGAGGTGAAATTGTACTGACTTAGAGACATTTAAATCTCAGTCACAAATACTTCAAGAACGATTTTTACAAAAGGGATATGATAGAACCACTGTTAAAAAAGCATTTAATAAGGCATTACGCTGTAATAGGGAAAAATTAATTTGCCCCAAAAGTAAGAACTTAGATCACCATATAAACGCCAATGACACTGGGAGTCAGGATACACCCATACATTTAGTGGAAGATACGATTGACAGTGAAGTCATCACATCTAACACTGTACCACAAATTGTGAGGCCAAAAATAAAGAAACACAGGGAAAAATACAGACCAGACAAGGATAATAAGACACCGTATTTCATTACCAAATTTAATAGGTCACATAATAAGATAAGACATATTCTTAATAAATATTGGTACATTTTACATTTGGACCCCATTTTGACAAAGTTTTTACCAGAAAGACCTCCTATTGTTTTTACTAAAAGTGATAATCTTAAAACCATGCTGGCCCCGAGCCTTCTAAAGGGTAGTGTCCCCAATAAGAAGAAGGACCTTAGAGATCTATTGGGGCTTAAAGGTAATCATAGATGCAATAGATGTAAAATTTGTCCAAGGATGCTGACACAAGATCACTTTAAGTCCAAAATGACAGATCACGAATATGAGATTAAAAACTATATTGACTGTCTGTCCACATATGTTATATATATTTTACAATGTGGGTGTGGACTACAATATGTAGGTCGCACAAAACGCCATCTGAAAATACGTGTGATGGAACATTTAAGAAATATTGTCAACATCCCTAAAACATTGACCTCTGGTAAACCATAAACCCATTTGCTGTCCCATTTTAAGGATGTCCATCAATGCAGCACCACAGGGGTCAAATACATGGGTATAGAACATATCACACCTACTACTAGAGGTGGCGATAAGGATTTATTTATCGCAAGGAGGGAGCAATTCTGGATATACACACTCCAAACTAAACATCCTGGGGGGTTAAATGATTATGTGGAGTTGACTCCCTTCTTGCGGTAACTAAATGACAGGTGATCTTTTCTTTGCAGTCTGGTTTTATCAAAATTTCAGAATTGAGATGCATTCTATTTTAGCCAATTTTATTCAACATGTTATTGATATTTTTGTTTGTTTTTATGTCTTTTTTTACCTTGCACATGTTTTTCCTTTTCCTCCTTCCTTTCCCTTCCCCCCCCCCCCTTCTTCTCCACATCCATTTCTTTATATTATATGTTTTATGTTTAACTGTTGTATTTTTATGTGGTAGCACAATGTTTTATTAATACTACTTTTTTACATATATTTTCAAATGTATTTTATATGTGACACTTGTTAAAAGGGCCACCTGTAGGTATCTCTTTATGTATTTCCACTGGTGAGTGGCACTTTTGTCTTTTATTATCTAATTATTACTCAAAGTGCCACCACTGCAATACAGCATCAATATCCTGTTCATTTTAACATTAAGGGGCAGGCTTGGTGAAGTTGAACCATCCCCCTTTTCTATTTAACCAATAGTGGATTGGATGTTCTTTTATTGGTATTAACCAATCATCTATGTGGTATATAAAGGACCCCAAACAGGTGCCCCTGATATTGCCTGAGGAAGAATACTTTTGTATTCGAAACGCGTCGCGAAGGGTGTCGCTGGTCTGTTTATCACATACAGCCAGTCTTCACACAAGTGTTTTTATTGCTATTTTTATTGCCATTTTCGATCGAAACGGAAAACGGGCGGGCACTTCCGGGACTACTATAGGGGGCCTCATTTGCCGCGCATGCGCACTACGCAGATCAACACGCCGACAAGCGTGTGAAGCAGAGACGCAGCGCAGCCTCTGAATACAGCCCCAGCGCGCGGGGCTTGTTCCTGAGGACTGAGATTACCCCCCCTCTTCATCCCATATGTTGCCCTACCAATAGAAGTGACGATCGTGATCTGGACCATTAAAGTTTTTATATATGTAAGTGCATATTATTATCTTTATTTGTTGTCAATACATATCAAATCTCAATCTTGGTGCGCTTTTGTGTTTTTTCTTTTTTTCTGGGACTTGGTATCGCGGTTGGAGTTTTCCTGCTGGGATCCATATTGGAGGTGGGGGCAGACACCTTCAACACTAAGAGCTGCAAGAGATTAGAGAGGAACCACCATTCCACTATCCTAAAGAGCAAGAGCGCGGACTGGACTCAATTTTCTACACTGGTAATCTGTGTGACCCACTTGTTGTGTCACACTGTTTTGTCCTTTTTTTCTCCCACAGTCACGCAGCAACTATTAGACTCTTATGATTCATTGCCCTATTAACATATTATTGTGATATTGGGATTTGTATTTAACTTGTGCATTATTGTTGTATTGTTTTAATGTTTCGTCCTCCTTTCCTCCCTTTTCCCCCGCCTTTTCCCCCTCCCATCCTTCCCCCTTCCTTTTCCTTTTTTCCTTCCCCCCTACCCTCTCCATCTCCCCTTCCTCAGTCCTCCCCACCTCTTTCACCTTCCTTATACGGACGGATTATGGCTGATTCTAACACCAGTCATTTTTTAGATTGTCTTCAAAACAGGTTTAACAAACCAGAATTATTCAGTAAGATGTTTTCAGACATACCAATAGAAGAAGTTATCACTCCCAGTTTGCCATCTCTTATGAATGAGCTGTATAAACTATTGGAGAAGGAAACTAAGTCTTGGTTAGAAATGGCCACCTTAGAGGAATATATTAGGGTGGGTCGTATTCCTAGGGGACTGAGAGTTCTCAAACCCTCAACCTATAATACAGACAGTCCAGAGTTTGTCAAAGAATGGGAAAGAATCCAGGACCATTGTTCCTTAGAATTAATGCGATTATTAATCCTGGAAAAGAAAAAAGAAATAATTGAAGTAGACAGCAGAATAACTAAGGTTAAAAATGAGATTCTTGAAGTTCCCTGCTTGGACAAACTCCCGCAATTGACTAAGGATATGAATATTAAATTGAGAAAATCAGAGAACCAAATTTTAATTAATAAGAACAAAAAGTTTTTAAGGGATAAGAAAGATTATGCTCTCAATATCCAAAGATGTTGGGACACAGGAAAGGAAGCTATGACAAATGGGGACCCCTTAACACAAGGCACCAATGATCCTAATGTTCATATTCCAAAGGGGGCAGCCCAAACTAAGCATACTAATCCCAAAGTTAATATTATTATCCCTAGAACTCCTAGAGACCCCAATTTTCATGCTAGACCTACACATGAAAAACACACTAGACTTCCAACTAAATACCAACGGAATGATAATATAGAACCCGTAGGATGGGATCAGAATATCCAGAAAAAACAACAATGGATTCCCCATTATCATAAACAAAATAGGAGGCAGAATAAGCCACATACACCACATGTTAGGAAACATACTAATGCCCCCAATAAACATCCAAATACATATAGAGGACACGAAACGGGAACACCAGATATTCCTTTATATAATAAATTTGAAGTACTGAAAGATACAAAGGAAGAGACTGAAAATCAGGATTTTTTAAACAGGTTGGAAAAAATGAGAAAATCAATATCAACCTGGGATTCCAACCACCCACCCCTGTTAGGAACCACCAAAAATACTGTGAGAAAAAGACAGGATTCAGGAGAGGAATCAGAGGGAGTGGAAAAAGAGATAAATCAGCAAATCTCCCCACCAAAACCTGTCCAGATGACTTAACATTAAAATCTAAGGGTATTTTTAATCTATCCCATTTTCAAATAGATCACACTTTGATGAATGTTTTGGGGAAAGGATTATCATTTGCCCCCACGCGGAGGGTCAATAACTTCGATCTTTATATAGACCTGCAAAAATTTAATCGCAAATTAACGTTGAGCAGACACTTTGTATCTGATAATGGGGGTCATGATTCAATTCCAGTCATCATTAACCCCACTGTCGACACATTATCCACTAACGAACAAAATCAATTGGTGGATTTAATGTGCCTCATGGATGAGGGGATAACCAATGAAGGGGAAAATATACTGACACAGCATCATTATTTAAGCCCAAGTCTACCTTCTACCCTTACTACTCTAGGGGACTACATATTGATATTTTCAATAAAATGGTAGAGAAAGACTTTAAAGCATTAGAACAATCACAGTCAACTCAGAAGAATTGGAACATGAATTTGACTAGTCAGGAAAGACATTCATTAAAAGTATTACGTCAAGATCCTAATACAGTTGTAAGGGAAGCAGATAAGGGTGGAGGCATCATACTCCAAGATAGAACAGATTATTGTCTGGAGGCAAACAGATTGCTTTCAGACCCTCGCTCTTACTGTAAACTTCCCAAAGATCCTTCAGTACAGTTCCAGAATGATCTCAAAGAGTTGCTAAACTCTGCTTATGAGTCTAATGTTCTTAAAAAGCATGAGTTTGATTATTTGTATTGTACGGCTCCCACCATCCCTATCATGTACCATTTGCCAAAGATTCAAAAATCACTTATTAATCCACCGGGGCGACCTATTATTTCGGGAATTAATTCGCTCACTGCTAATCTCTCTTCTTATGTAGATTTCTTTTTACAACCATTAGTATCCACTTTACCTTCACATTTACTTGATACCACCTCTTTACTCACTATTTTCACTGAATTTAATTGGAAACCAACATATAAACTTGTTACATTAGATGTTCAGACACTGTACACGTCTATTCCCCATAAAGGGGGATTAGATGCGATTAATTATTTCTTATCACTACATGGCACTTTACCTCTTCATCAGCGTAGGTTCATTCACGACTCAATTGAATTTATTTTGACACATAATTATTTTCTATTTGAGCACGAGTTTTATTTACAACTGTGTGGCACTGCTATGGGGACACGTTTTGCACCATCTTTTGCAAATTTATACATGGGATGGTGGGAATCGTTACATATATGGGGTGCTGATGTATCTCCGCCGCAGTTGGTCATGTTGCGGAGATACATCGATGATGTGATCGCCATCTGGGATGGCGATAGCACCTCATTTGATAACTTCGTGGATGGGTTGAATAAGAATGAATTCAACCTCACCTTCACAAGTGAGCTGAGTCCAAATACTATCACCTACTTGGATTTGGAGATATATGTTTCTGAAAACAAGCTACTCACTAAAACCCACTTTAAGAGCACTAATGTAAACTCTTTCTTGCACCCCACGAGTGGCCATGAAAAAAGATGTATTGATAATATCCCCTACAGCCAGTTCTTGCGGATGAGGTGAAATTGTACTGACTTAGAGACATTTAAATCTCAGTCACAAATACTTCAAGAACGATTTTTACAAAAGGGATATGATAGAACCACTGTTAAAAAAGCATTTAATAAGGCATTACGCTGTAATAGGGAAAAATTAATTTGCCCCAAAAGTAAGAACTTAGATCACCATATAAACGCCAATGACACTGGGAGTCAGGATACACCCATACATTTAGTGGAAGATACGATTGACAGTGAAGTCATCACATCTAACACTGTACCACAAATTGTGAGGCCAAAAATAAAGAAACACAGGGAAAAATACAGACCAGACAAGGATAATAAGACACCGTATTTCATTACCAAATTTAATAGGTCACATAATAAGATAAGACATATTCTTAATAAATATTGGTACATTTTACATTTGGACCCCATTTTGACAAAGTTTTTACCAGAAAGACCTCCTATTGTTTTTACTAAAAGTGATAATCTTAAAACCATGCTGGCCCCGAGCCTTCTAAAGGGTAGTGTCCCCAATAAGAAGAAGGACCTTAGAGATCTATTGGGGCTTAAAGGTAATCATAGATGCAATAGATGTAAAATTTGTCCAAGGATGCTGACACAAGATCACTTTAAGTCCAAAATGACAGATCACGAATATGAGATTAAAAACTATATTGACTGTCTGTCCACATATGTTATATATATTTTACAATGTGGGTGTGGACTACAATATGTAGGTCGCACAAAACGCCATCTGAAAATACGTGTGATGGAACATTTAAGAAATATTGTCAACATCCCTAAAACATTGACCTCTGGTAAACCATTAACCCATTTGCTGTCCCATTTTAAGGATGTCCATCAATGCAGCACCACAGGGGTCAAATACATGGGTATAGAACATATCACCACTACTACTAGAGGTGGCGATAAGGATTTATTTATCGCAAGGAGGGAGCAATTCTGGATATACACACTCCAAACTAAACATCCTGGGGGGTTAAATGATTATGTGGAGTTGACTCCCTTCTTGCGGTAACTAAATGACAGGTGATCTTTTCTTTGCAGTCTGGTTTTATCAAAATTTCAGAATTGAGATGCATTCTATTTTAGCCAATTTTATTCAACATGTTATTGATATTTTTGTTTGTTTTTATGTCTTTTTTTACCTTGCACATGTTTTTCCTTTTCCTCCTTCCTTTCCCTTTCCCCTTCCCCCCCCCCTTCTTCTCCACATCCATTTCTTTATATTATATGTTTTATGTTTAACTGTTGTATTTTTATGTGGTAGCACAATGTTTTATTAATACTACTTTTTTACATATATTTTCAAATGTATTTTATATGTGACACTTGTTAAAAGGGCCACCTGTAGGTATCTCTTTATGTATTTCCACTGGTGAGTGGCACTTTTGTCTTTTATTATCTAATTATTACTCAAAGTGCCACCACTGCAATACAGCATCAATATCCTGTTCATTTTAACATTAAGGGGCAGGCTTGGTGAAGTTGAACCATCCCCCTTTTCTATTTAACCAATAGTGGATTGGATGTTCTTTTATTGGTATTAACCAATCATCTATGTGGTATATAAAGGACCCCAAACAGGTGCCCCTGATATTGCCTGAGGAAGAATACTTTTGTATTCGAAACGCGTCGCGAAGGGTGTCGCTGGTCTGTTTATCACATACAGCCAGTCTTCACACAAGTGTTTTTATTGCTATTTTTATTGCCATTTTCGATCGAAACGGAAAACGGGCGGGCACTTCCGGGACTACTATAGGGGGCCTCATTTGCCGCGCATGCGCACTACGCAGATCAACACGCCGACAAGCGTGTGAAGCAGAGACGCAGCGCAGCCTCTGAATACAGCCCCAGCGCGCGGGGCTTGTTCCTGAGGACTGAGATTACCCCCCCTCTTCATCCCATATGTTGCCCTACCAATAGAAGTGACGATCGTGATCTGGACCATTAAAGTTTTTATATATGTAAGTGCATATTATTATCTTTATTTGTTGTCAATACATATCAAATCTCAATCTTGGTGCGCTTTTGTGTTTTTTCTTTTTTTCTGGGACTCAATATAATTGAGAACTAAAATATATTTAAACTTGACAGAATTTGGAACGTTAGTGCATTTAATAACAGCAAACGAGGATACTGCTGCTGATGAAGTAGTTAGACAACTTATATGCAAATTACATACTAACATGAACAGGATATGAACATCAAAATAAAACTTATTCCAACGTTTGTGTAATACTAAAAATAAAAAAATTATAAAGAATATATACAAAATATAGTTAGATTGAATAATAAATAAATAATGATAATAATAATATTCAAATTGAATGACATCTAACATATGCCAGTCTTCTTTGAAACGTGAACCAATTCATTATCACATAATATACACATACCCTACCTATAACTAATAATATGAATATAATGTCCTTAATTGTATAAATCACATATATGTATAATAAATCTAAATACCGTACTAATATCTAAAAAGCAATAAATTGTGCATTATATAATAATTAATAAGAAAATATATACATATTTAAGCTTGAAAAAGAGAGAAACATTAAATGTATCTCTCCATATGTAAACTGGAAAGAAGAGATGAAACAGTGGTTAATGATTGCAAGAGACAAGCCAAAAACTTTTATATGGCTATAGATTTGTATATCAAATATAACCCTATTTTGGGTATATAGAGTCCTGATTGATCAAATTACAATTGTTCCTAAATGATTTTTTTCTATATCATTATAGAGAGAAGATCCCTATAGATATAATTGGGGGCAAAAATTAATCTAGCATAAGGGTGAAAGGGACCTGGATTATAACCATCCCAATATTATTTTTTAAAAATATATCAATGTGACGACTAGTATTGGTGCTGATTCTAGGTATAATAACTGCACTATATAAAGGATGAATATGTATTTGTAAATGTCTATATTAAACTATTGTACGTTGAGTAATAGGGGAGAGAAGCGAAGCTCTATTTTACTTAAGAAAAAGAAATACTAACAAGCCAAGAGGCAGCAATCCAAGTGAATAGAACTAACTAATAATTGAATTAAAAATGAATTTTATGTTTTATATTGTGTCTTGTGTAAACATGGTTTATATATTAATAAGTGAACTTAAATTCTAAATATGATTATTACATAGTAACTTATTAAGAATGATAAAGGAATGTGATTGTGTCAAAGATAAATATTGTGTCAAAGATAAATATTGTGTGTTTGTGATACAGTGCTGACCAAGGGTCCCACAATCACACCGACTAGGACCCCGGAGGGAGCATGCTAAACATGCTCAACCCAGACCTCTGAGATCCCGTCAATGGACGTGGATGTTGAATCTATATTACACTATAGTACTTGTGTCAATGCAGTCGTTTAGACCCCCTGGACTTAATGTCTCCAACATATAAATCCAGAAGGTCTCCCTTAAGTTCAGTTTTTTGACCCTGTCGCCACTTAATAATGCTAGAGGGATATGTTCTAAGCACATAACAGTCAATGATGATGGATCCTTGTTGTGTATTTCCAAGAAATGTCTAGATAGGTTGTGAGTGGTAATACCATGTAGAATGTTTCTTCTATGTTCTAGAAATCTTGTGCTTAGAGTCCTTGTGGTTCTCCCCACATATTGGAGTCCGCATTTGCATGTAATGACATAGATCACGAATGAGGATAGACAATCCATATGACTCTTAATTGTATGTGTAGATTTATTAAAAAAGGATGTAACTTGGTTGGTTTTGCACATATGTTTGCATGTTATACATCTATTTCTACCACAAACAAAGTTGCCATTTATTGTCGGTTTTAACAAAGAAAGATCCTTAATCTGTTTAAGGCGACTAGGTGCCAGAATGGTTTTCAAGTTTCTGGCTTTTTTGTATATAATGGGAACTTTAGTTGGTAATTTATTTCCAATTATTGGGTACCTTAACAATATACTCCAGTGTTTGTTGAGAATTGTTGAAATGCCTTTCACTGAATTATTAAATGTCGTAATGAAAAATGGTGACTTGACAGAATTGACCCCAAAATCACCATTGGTCCCTCCAACCTTGTTTGATTTGGATAATAAAGATTTACGCTCTAGGAGACCTACCTGTCGAAATGTCTCATATACAGTATGATGTGTTTGTCATAACCTTTGGCCAGAAATCTTTCAACCAATATTTCCCCCTGGGCCAAAAAATCAGAATGTGAAGAACAATTCCTCCTAATTCTGAGAAATTGGCCCCTGGGGATATTGGCCAACCATCTTTTGTAATGGTTGCTATTATTGTGTAGATAACTATTGGTGGCCACTGTTTTAAAGTGTGTTTTGGTGATGATTTCTCCATTTAAATGAGCCTCCAGTTCTAAGTCCAGAAACACAATCGTGTTCTTATTAACATTGTAAGTAAACTTCAGATCCATGTCATTGTTGTTAAATGCCTGCAGTTTATGTTCCAGGAGTTCCTGATCACCATCCCATATTAGGATGATGTCATCTATGTAATGGCCATAGTACACAAGACTCGCCCCCAGATCTGCATCACCCCACACATGTAGTTCCTCCCACAAACCCATGTAGAGGTTCGCATAACTAGGGGCAAATCTCGTGCCCATGGCCGTCCCACAGATCTGCAAATAATAAATGTCTTCAAATAAAAAATAATTGTGTTCTAGTATGAATGTAATGGCCTGCAAAATAAACAAGGATTGTGTGTTGCCTAAACTTGTGTCCAAATTAAGAAAATGTTTTACTGCTTCTAAACCTTTATTATGTTTAATGCAAGTATACAAAGATGTAATATCACATGTTGCCCAGATGTATGTGGGTTTCCAAATGATTCCAGAGATGGAGTCGAGGACATGCAACGTGTCTCTTAAATACGATTTCAATCGTGTGACTAAAGGTTGTAGAAAATAATCCACGTATTGGGACACGCTGGATGTCATCGACTCCACCCCTGAAACAATGGGTCTTCCAGGAGGGTTGGAAATGTGTTTATGTATCTTGGGAATGTGGTAAAAAATAGGTGTTCTTGGAAACCGTATGTAAAGAAGACCAAATTCTGACTTGTTAATGACATTCATATTTAGAGCCTGAGTAAGAAGATCTTTATACTTCTTTTGAAAACTTTCCATAGGATCTTGCCCCAAAATGATATATGAGGTATTGTCGCCTAAGAGTCTAAAAGCCTCTGACAGGTAATCTGTTCTGTCCTGCAGAACTATGCCCCCTCCTTTATCCGCCTGTCTAATGACAAGGTTGTTTAGACTACAAAGTTCCTTAAGTGCGATGTTCTCCTCTTTTGATAGATTTCTATTCCGTATTGATGTTGTATTTAAACACATTTGTTCAAAATCCTTAAGAACCATGGTGTAAAAAGTTTCAACAAATGCTCCCTTTGAATGGTAAGGAAAATACGTGGACTTTGCAGAAAAAGGAGAGTGGACTATTTTGGTATCTCTTACTGAAGGGAGATCAGCGGATCCATCAACACTTTGTTCTCTATATAAAACTAGGGGTCTTCCTGGTTGTGATGTAATATTTGTATGATTATTCGTAGATGATATAGAACTATCTAGCTCATAAACGGATAGCTGACTTATATCCAACAAATGTGATGACTCCTCTATTTGTATCCCTTCTTGTAACAGGGTGGACATTGCATCAATGCAAGCTATCTCCTGTGTGTTAAGTATACATTGTTGTTGTTCCTTGTTTTGCATCGTGAAATGTCGCATCAGTGTGATTTTCCTAATATATTTGTTCAAGTCTACAAACAGGTCAAATCTGTTTGGAAGACTACTGGGGGCAAATGAGAGACCCTTGGTCAGCAGTGATATGTGGTTACTAGACAAAATATGTGTTGATAAATTGAAAATGCCGTGTACCTCTGGATTGCTGGCTCTTAGCTTACCTACCTTCTTTCTTTGTTCGCGCTTCCCTCCCCTGGTTCCTCGCAGCTTCTTTTTCTCCGTTGTGGAGTGTTTGTATGATACGTCGGTTTCCGATCCCACAGGGGATAAGATTTTCCTCTCTCCCGATTCTCTTCTTGTGTTACTAATTCTAAAAAAGAGGCAGTGTGAGATTTAATGGTTGGGACAGTATTTTCTGGGTGGTTCTTGTTGCTATCCCTAATCTGTGTTTTAGGTATCGCCCCACTACTTTTGTCAATCACCACAGTCTCCTCACAACTTGCCCCCTTTTCTTGTAAGACTTCAAATCTATTTTCTGTAGGACAGGAAAATTGTGTATTTGCTATTGTCTTTTCACTTCTATGAGTGTTCTGTCCTTTGTCACTAGATGTTGAGTGAGTGTTTGAATTGTCTCTACTCTTGTCCCTTTGTTTGTCATCTTTATGGTTGTTTTTTTTTATAATACTTATTTGGAGTATAATGTTTGGATCTATCTCTCCTATCATGTCGTCTCCAATCTCTGATTTTATCAGTAGCATAGTCAGTTTGATCTCTAACATATTTGCTACTCTTGCGATCACTGATCTCCTTTTCATATTTCAGTACCCTAGAGTCAACTAGTTTGTCCAACTCCTGGAATTCTTCACTTTCCACATATGGAATCATGATCTGTTGGGTTTCCTCTATTTCTTTTGCGATTTCATTAAGCTTATCTTCCCTATAATTTATTAATAATTTTATTAGGGTAAAGGAACATGACTCCATTGCGTCATTCCACTTATTTTTAAAATCAATATTTGTATCAAATGTTGTTTTTTTTGTAAACCTTAGGCCCCTAGGGACTATTTTGGCATCCAGATAATTCTGCAATGAAAGGAGATCAAGCCAATGTTTCATCTCTTCCTTCGCCAACCTTTCAAGCTTAAAAAAGTTGGTTTTTAGATCAATTGTATCCTCTTTGAATTCTGTCATATCTATTTCAGCTGAATCTGCATATTGTTGTCTCCTAATGAGACGCTCCTTACTAGTTTTCATCATTTTGCCAGATGTCCCAGAGATGCAAATGCAAGATGGGTGTAAATGGAAAGCTGCTGCTGTCTATTGAGGATGACAATTTAAAGGAACAGTTTTAAAGACAGCGCACCTTTTTCAGCACACCCAAATTGCTGCCTCTCTGGTGACGTGTGCCAAAATGTTGCACCAAATACCAATATTGATTAAGATATTTACATGAACCAACTGGTGCTCGCCTATACAAAATAAAATGTAATATAATGAAAAAATGTACATAAACCAAACAAAAAAAAAAAATATAAAAAATGTGCAAAAATGTGAAAAAAATTATTACAATAATCTGTTGAAAATATATAAAAAATATAGCATAAAAATACAAAAAAATGAACTATAAAAAATACTTAAGTCCAAATGAAGTCCATGAATGAATAAAACAAAGGTCCAGGCTGCTTCTTCTTGGGCTCACCAAGTTCCCATAGTACCTATTAGAAAAAGAAAAGAGTAAAAGCGCCCGATCCTTGTGTAAAATCAGATGAACAATTTAATAAATCATGGACATGACAAATGCACACTTACAATTTGTCTGATTAAAACAAGCATTTTATGGGACCTGCCCATGCACCAAACGAAGACTCCACAGTCACCTCCGCTCTGCAATCTCACGATTAGTTCGTATTCCAGTACTTGAGAACGCCGTTTTCTCCAGTGTGTATATCAACCATCCGTCAGGAGCTTCTCAGCAGCGTGCGTCCGCCATTACTCCCACGCATGTGGTACTGGATACCGGAAGGACTTTGCTTGTGTTTCCTTGGTCTCTCTCTGGTGCCGAAGGCAGGTCAGCCACCGTAGTTACAATGTAAACCGTCCCTACGCGTTTCTACCGCCTTTGCGGATTTCATCAGGGGATGGACACCAAAGGGGCTATCTGGTGTTAAATAGTCCCTCATGTTAATAAACATTATATGACTCACAGGTGTGTTCAATTCAATCGGTGTCATTAAATCAAGTTGATATCTGGTGCAATGTAATTGAGAACTAAAATATATTTAAACTTGACAGAATTTGGAACGTTAGTGCATTTAATAACAGCAAACAGCAAATCTCCCCCCCCCCCACTTGGCGCACCTCTGGGTTATACCATATATATATATATATATATATATACACACACACACACATATATACACACACACACACACACACACGTGTATGTGTGTATAAAACAGACTATATATATACATATAGTATGATATATATATATATACATACTATATGTGTATGTATATATATATATATATGTATATATATATATATATATATATATGTATATATATATATATATATATATATATGTATATATATATATATATATATATATACACGACTATTAAGGTTAAAGATAATGGTGAAAGACAGGGTTGCAGACCTGTCTAAGACATGCAAATGAATATACAGGAATATTTACAGTATATATATATATATATATATATATATATATATATATATATATATATATATATATTGCGCGCGCACACACACATATAACGTTTTATCCAACTTTTTCATTTATCATTTGTAGAGAAAATGAACATTGTCGCCAGAAGCGCTATTTTTTCAAAATGTAACATCTCTACTAGTGTAAAATGATACTTCATATAAAGCAGGTTATGGGACCCAGTATAAAATGACCTTCATGTTTCTTATTACATCCCAGTATATGGATACTTTCTATTATCACAAGCTGCTAACATGTGACAGGGCTCAGAGTCTGAGGCCAGAATGTGACATACTGAACATTCTCATTCTAAATTTCAAAAAATATTGTGTTGATTTCTGACCTGACTGCCGTGGTTACAGCTCAACCACTCTGTTCTACTGCATGTCACCACTTTCTGCCACAACCAGCTGACGGTGGATCTGCAAGGAGTTCAACGCTCATTGGCATCACATCTGTGGCTTGGTTAACGTATCATTTCTCCAGCTTTTTATTGTATTGTTTTGAAGTAGATTATATTTATTTAGTTGAATAGATATTTATTTAGTTTAATAGATATTTATTTAGTTAAATAGATTATATTTGTAAGTTTAATAAATTATATTTCTTAGTTTAATAAGTTATATTTCTTAGTTTAATAAGTTATATTTCTTAGTTTAATAAATTATATTTCTTAGTTTAATAAGTTATATTTGTTAGTTTAATAAGTTATATTTGTTAGTTAATAGATTATATTTGTTAGCACAGTAGATTATATTTACTAGTATTTAAGTCTCCCCCTCAGTGCCCCATTAGGACCCGTGCGCATATTTCACATCTTTTCGGAGTCGCTTATTTTTTAGACCCTCGGAGCCGAAACCTAAAGGGGTCAGCTAAGAAAGTTCGGATCAAGAGGAGCCGCACAGTTTAAAGACAGAACATTTCCAAGGGAGATGGAGACAATTTGGGTAAGATCTGATTAAAGGATAACCTTTGGGGAAGGAAAGGGTGACGCGGGAGTGTAAGAGGGGGGTGAGAGAGCAAGGTGGTGTGTCAGATTGGGGCAGAGCAAGAGAACGCAAAAATGATGGGGATTTGCTGCACACCAAAAAAAACAATTAGTGATACTTTTACCGGTGCCCCTTAGTCTCAGGGAAGACCGGCATTTCGTCCAATGTATACAATATGATTGATGGAAAAGGGCACACGGATTTGAATAAAAAAAGATAATTTATTGTGCCACAGACTACAATGTTTCGGCTGCTGGCCTTTCTTTGCTGGATTTAGTGGGTTTAGCCACTTTACCGAGAAAGGCCAGCAGGCTGAAATGTTGTTGTCTATGGCAATGCAAGAGAAAACAGGTTGGGGGGGTGGGTTCTCGCAAGGTCGCCGACCCATGGGTGAGTGTCCCCGGTGGCAAATAGTCCTGGACCCCGGGAAAGCTGTCTGTGGCCCATACAAGCTGAGTAACATGTAGAAAGGACACATGTATGTTCAGAATGAGTTAGCATGGTATTTTGAGAGGCATCATAGCAGGTCAGTGCAAGTCAGTGCAGAGCACTGCAAGGTCAGTCAATATGAGGAAGGGTCCGATGGAGGAGTTGGAGGGTCCTAGAATATCTCTTAAAGCAGGGGTGCGCAAATCGAGGGGTGCGACATTTTCTTGGGGAGGGGCTCGGCGCTTATAGTGGCCCCTCGCTCTTCCCCACAGCATTTAAATTAAATGCCGGAAATCGCGCGCAAGGCCTGTAAGTTCCCTTTCCTTGGCTCCGGCGGCTTCTGGAGACAGCAACGTGGCATCACATGATGTGGCATTACCATAGCAACGTGATATCACATGACGTCGTTACATCAGAACGTCGGAGACAAGGTGGGGAGGGTGGAGGGGGGAGCAGGGGAAAAAGGTTGCGCAACCCTGTCTTAAAGCATTGTCTTGCATACAGATCAGAGGCGAAGAATGGATATGGATATCCGATGTGAAGGAGGAAATAATACTGAGATCACTACCGCTAAGACCGATTCGATGGAAGAAGGTGAGTGATGAAATAGCCGTCACTGTGTAACTCTTCCAATTACCTGCAACTTCATGCAGAGAAATAGCAACGCTTGTTTTTAACGCATTAAGCGCCTAATGGGGAATTCAACTGCTGAGAGTTTAAGGGAGTTACTCACCAAACTCAGCGACGTTTCTGTGTCTCTGTGATAACTCCCCCAGGACATGCTTGAAAACCTGAGGTAACTCAATGTATTTTTGATAAATAGAAACATGACCTTCTGGGGAGGGGTATATAATGGGTACTGGGCCTGGTGAGGTGGGTATAACGGGTTCTGGGCCTGGTGAGGTGGGTATAACGGGTACTGGGCCTGGGGAGGAGCGTATAGCAGGGTACTGGGCCTTGGGAGGGTTGTATAACTGGGTACTGAGCCTGGGGAGGTGGGTATAACGGGTATTTGCCCTGTGGAGGGCGGTATAACGTGGTATTGGGGAGGGGGTATAAGTGGCACAGGAGCTCTTGCGATACAGAGTATCACTGTCCCTGGTTACAAACACTTCATGTCTCCTGCAGATCAGGACACGCACGAAGGTGGTGCCCTTTGTGCCACCAGACGACGAGGCGGGCTACGAGGCGGACGACGAGGCATACGATAAAGCGGGCGTCAAGTGGTGCGAAGAGGTGGGCTACAAGGCGGCCGATGAGGCAGACGACGAAGCGGATGTCAAGTCTGGCGACGTGGTGGACGATGGCCTAGGAGAATACGAGAGGTGTGGACGGATCTGCTGCTTCACCTTTTTTAGGCGGAGGAGAAGACCCCGGGAGCAGGTAGCAGAATACGAGAGGTGCGGACAGATCTGCTGCTTCACCTTTTTTAGGCGGAGCAGCAGACCCCAGGAGCAGGTAGCAGAGGAGCCAGGGCGTAGATCCAGGGGTATTCTAGGGGCCCTGAGAAGTTGGTTTGACCGCAGGAGAGGCAGATAAGATCAGGAAGGCTGCGGGAGGGGCAGGTACTATAGGGAGATTGGGATATTGGGCGTGAGAGGGTGAGAGAGAACAAGGAGCAGGGCCGGAGCACGGGTTTCATGCGCCCGAGGCGAAACTTAAAATTTGTGCCCCAGTTGTATAAAAAATAATAAGATAAATAAAATAATAAAATAAACAGTGGCGTAGCTATCGGGGCTGCAGGGGGTGCGACCGCACCCCAGCGCGACGCAAAATAAAAATAAAAGGGCGCCAAAATACTGGATAAAAAAAAGAATAATAATTTAAAAAAAAAGATAAATAAATTAGAAATAATAAGAGGAAAAAATAATAATGATTATTAATGCGCCCCTAGGACCTTTGCGCGCTAGGCGACCGCCTAATGGCCGGCCGGCCCTGCGAGGTATGCGGGAGGAAAAGGGGTGAATGGGATAGATATGCAGGGGAATGGGGGAGCAGGTGAGTTATACACAGGGGCACAAGGGCCCCATCACCCGCATCTCTATATACTGAGTGTGCCCCTGTGTATAACAACGCTGATCTGTGCTGTTCCATCTGATCTCACTGCGCAGTGATCCAGGGACCATCCGATCGCCATTTAATGGGGTCAGGAAGGAATTTTTTTCCCCCATTGCACAGCAGGGGTTATGTTTCGCCTTCCTCTGGATCACAGCAACAAACTGCCCTTTGTGCATGAATTATCAGTGAGATCTTTATACACCCTGCATTGGTCTTCACTCCTTTGCTGCCGGAGGGGCCTGCAGTGCATTGCTCTGCGTGTTACTATATCGCTCTGCAATGTGCTGCAGGCCCCTACCAGCAAAGAGATTAATTATTTCAATAAAATACTCTCTTTAATCCAACCTATGTGTAGTGTCTTTTCTATCCGTTGTATCTATTGCTAACAGCTCAGTGATTCTTCCCCAGGTCGCTGCACTAGTGTCACACTGCCAAGCCGGGTGTGAGGGAGATTTATAGGGTCACATATACACTTCTGCCAAAACACGAGTGCAAACAGGAAGCCCCTCTGATCTGTTATATCTTTTATAACACAAAACGGTATCTAAAAAGGTAAAAAGAACATACATGGGATTCTGCTACAAATATCTCTCTAATTACAAACCAATTAGCAAATCATTCAGATTAGAGTCGAGCGAAAAGAAAGGGTTAAGTATCTCATGTACAGTATATGCAGTGTAGGCTGTTCTGCGCATTACATGCAGGGGACAACGTTTAGAGGATATAAGTAATGCTGATCTCAGAGCTGACCGGCTGACCTGCTCTACCGGCTGATCTGCTCTACTGGCTGACCTGCTCTTCTGGCTGCCTGGCTGACCGGCTCTACCGGCTGACCGGCTTCCCTTCTTCCAGCTAACTGACCTGAATTGTGGCCCCTGTATCTCCCAATTAAACGTTTTATTGGCATATTCTTGTTTGACTCGTTCTATACAGACATTTTCTATACATTCATTGTGGGATTTGATAACATCTGTAAGATCTCTCAGAACATCACATTCTGTACGTTTGTGCTGAATATTTTTCCATTCTCAATTTACTTAGGGGCCTATGCAGAGAGCAGCGCTGGAAATAATTGGAATTGGTAATAAATTGTACCTGTAATGGCGTGATTTTATCTCCATATGCAGAAAGGTCAGAAAACTGCATTTAAAATCATGCTTGATTATGGAGAGTTTCAACCGGCGAGATGCGCGCTGGTGAAACATGTTTGAAAAAAAGCGCGTTTTTTTTTTTCTTTTCACTCTCGCCGGTGAGCTCCAGTTTCCTGCCAACTTTTGTTGGCGGAGCTAATTGTAGAATTTCTCTCCATTTTAATGGCGCGAACAGCCCCCAGAATGGCGATCGTACCTTTCTGCATACGGCCCTTTTCAAAACTGGCGAGATTTTGGTTCTCGCCAGCCGTGCGGCGAGTTCTACTAAAAAAAAATAAAAAAATGCCGCTTTTTACTCAACTCGCCATTTTCAACCTTATTATAGCCATATAGCGCTAAAAAACGCCGAAATTTCCGTTCGCGCTGCTCTCTGCATAGGCCCCTTAATATTAGTTTTTGGCTTCAATTATTTATATCGAGCCCAAAATACCTTTATACAGAAAATGCTGTTCCCTTTATCCCACAAATGCTGCTTCATTAAAGCCCATGGGTGGCACTTTGTGCATTGTCAAACTTTTAGGCAACATCCCTAATTTCCAAAAGTGGGATAAAATCTGTGCATATGGTTAATTTTTCCATTTTTCCATTGTGACAAAATATCAATTTTCTCACTCAGACTCCTAAATCCCTCCCCAAATATATCAGTTTCACATAAAAGTGTGTGCGCGTCTCCTTCCGCCTAACTGGCACGTCGTCCTTACGGGCGCCACTCCGTGTAACTCCACGCTGCCCTCCAGTGGTAAAAGAAATAAGATACATTTACTATACTCGTCTGGCAGCTGCTCCCGTATAAGGTGGGTAACTCTGTATTAGGGGTCTAGGTAGAGTATATTTTATACTTATGTCGGATAGATGAGGAATTTATATTCCTAACGGGTTATTGTGAGAGGCCTTAGATCTTATCCTATATGCACGCAGCCCTCGCCTCTCTGACCTTGAACACGTACTTCAATCTGATTTTTTGAGACTTGAAACTGGATTTCCCAAAACAAACTGATTTTAAACACTGACAAGACTGTAACAATGGTATTTGGGACCAGAGCTAAATTGCTAAAGCTACCAATGACAGAGCTTCAGATAAAAACCAGCTCTAAAACCATCCTAGCCCCTGTTACTTGTTTGAAATAACTGGGCATATAGTTCAACTCCCATTTAACATTTGGGTTGCACATTGATACCGACATCCAAATCCTATGCCAAACTAGGTGTACTTTACAGGAACAAATCCTCCCTAAGGCCCTCATGCAGTAATCGCCTACAGCGATTCAGTAAGCCCAGAGAAGCTGGCGATTAGAGCAAAAATAACCGTTTTTTTTTTTGCCGGAAAATAAATAAATAAATAAAATCTGCAGATGCGCGGTGATAAGCCACTTTTCGGCACTGATCGCCAGTTTTTCAAACACGCTCAATTCTATAAGCCCTGATCAGCTTATTGCGGCTGATCGCCACTTTAAAATTGCTGTTTCTTCTCCAAATTGTCCCGCCACAAAAGTAGGCAAGAAGGTGGGGTGAAGCTGCGATGAAAATAAAATGCATGTATCCCGGAGCTGATATCCATTAATATCAGCATCAGAGACCCCCGGCATGAATCCCATGCATAAAAAATGCATTTACAGGCAACTTCATTACCGCCAAGGCAATGAAGGGATTATACACCCGTGCCAGGCTTATTGTGGGTAGCGGGGGTGGGAGAAGGTGGTATTTGGCCCTGGCTGGGTGTTTAGGCCTTGCCAGGGGGTTGGGGGATGACAACCTTTTCTTTAACTTAGCGGTTAATACCGCTAAGGTAATGAAGGGGTTAACCCCTCCCACTACCCCCCCCACCCGGTAGGCCTAAACACCCATCCTTGGGGCCAATACCCCGTTCACCCACCCCCGCTACCCACAATAAACACAAATACACATAACAGCCCCACTGGCCACCTCCTAGGTCCCTATTAAACCATTACAATATTCATAAAACCATTATTTTGTTTACACCCAGGATTATTACATGGGGTTAGGGCTATGTTATTCAGTGAGGGGTTGTATGTTTGTATTCGTAGGGACAGGCAAGGCCGGAGCCAGATGGGGTTCTCCTGCCTCTGTCCTCCCTGTCTCCTGACCCTTCCTGTAGCCGGACAAAGAAGAAGAAGCAGGCACACGGTCTTACTCAAAGGAGGTTTAATATGCCATAAAGTCCAACGTTTCGGCAGTCAAATACTGCCTTTCTCAAGGTGAAGGCTACCAAACACAAGAAACAGTCACAATATATACCACCCCCCTGATACTCACCCCTCCCGGCTCTGCCACATAACCAGGATGCTGACGCCCACCTGATGACGTCAGAGCTACCATATGGCGCCCCCTAGTGACGTCAGACGTCTAGGTCTAAATCCCTGGCAATACAGCATAGAGCTGCCTTGGAGGACTGCAGCCACAGCCACACATGGGGGAGTGTTCAGTCTGGGGAGAGGTGTGGCTGTGGCTGCAGTCCTCCAAGACAGCTCTATGCTGTATTGCCAGGGATTTAGACCTAGACGTCTGACGTCACTAGGGGGCGCCATATGGTAGCTCTGACGTCATCAGGTGGGCGTCAGCATCCTGGTTATGTGGCAGAGTGGGGTGGGGTTGCATCCCTTGTTTTTATGACTTTCTAATAAAGATAGATTTTTGCCAGACCTGCCTCTTCTCTGGATCATGGTGCGCTGCACTTTCTCTAGGGCAGGCCTGCACAACTCCAGTCCTCGAGGGCCGCACACAGGCCAGGTTTTTAGGATATCCCTACTTCAGCACAGCTGGCTCAATTAGTGGCTCAGTACGACTGAGCCACTAATTGAGCCAGCTGTGCTGATTTAGGGATATCCTGAAAACCTGGCCTGTTTGCGACCCTCGAGGACTGGAGTTGTGCAGGCCTGCTCTAGGGTATGGGAGACTGCCTGACGGGTGGCTGGGTTATGGGAGACTGCCTGACACTTTTATGGGAGTCTGCCTGACACTTGGGTGGGTGGGAGACTGTCTGACACTTGGGTTGACTGCCTGACACTTTGACTGCCTGACACTTGGGTGGGTGGGTGGGAGACTGCCTGACACTTGGGTTTGACTGCCTGACACTTGGGTGGGTGGGTGGGTGGGTGGGAGACTGCCTGACACTTGGGTGGGTGGGTGGGATAGACTGCCTGACACTTGGGTGGGTGGGTGGGTGGGATAGACTGCCTGACACTTGGGTGGGTGGGTGGGTGGTAGACTGCCTGACACTTGGGTGGGTGGGTGACTGCCTGACACTTGGGTGGGTGGGTGGGAGACTGCCTGACACTTGGGTGGGTGGGTGGGAGACTGCCTGACACTTGGGTGGGTGGGAGACTGCCTGAAACTTGGGGGGGTGGGTGGTAGACTGCCTGACACTTGGGTTGACTGCCTGACACGTGGGTGGGTGACTGACTGCCTGACACGTGGGTGGGTGACTGACTGCCTGACACTTGGGTGGGTGGGAGGGAGACTGCCTGACACTTTTGACTGCCTGAAACTTGGGGGGGTGGGTGGGAGACTGCCTGACACTTGGGTGGGTGACTGCCTGACACTTGGGTTGACTGCCTGACACGTGGGTGGGTGACTGACTGCCTGACACGTGGGTGGGTGACTGACTGACACGTGGGTGGGTGACTGACTGACATGTTAGACTGCCTGACACGTGGTTGGGTGGGTGACTGACTGCCTGACATATGGGTGGGTGACTGACTGACACGTGGGTGACTGACTGACACGTGGGTAAGTGGGTGAGTGGGTTGGTGTCTGTATACATTCTGTCACTGATACACACAGACACTGGGAGGGGGCAGTCACACACACACTGGGGGGGGGCAGTCACACACAAACACAGAATGGGAGGGGGGCAGACACACACACACACACAGAATGGGAGGGGGGCAGACACACACACACACACAGACTTGGAGGGGGCACTTACACACACTGGGAGAGGGGCATCACACAGTGGCAGGGGGCAGACAGACACACACACAGACACACAGACTGGGAGGGGGCAGTCACACATACACACAGACTCGGAGGGGGGCAGTCAAACATACACTGGAAGGGGGGCAGTCACACACACGCAGACTGGGAGAGGGGCAGTCACACACACACAGACTGGGAGGGGGAGGGCAGTCACACACACACAGACTGGGAGGGGGAGGGCAGTCACACACACAAACAGACTGGGAGGGGGGGCAGTCACACATACACTGGGAGGGAGGGGCAGTCACACATACACACAGACTGGGAGCGGGGCAGTCAAACATACACTGGGAGGGAGGGCAGTCACACACGCACAGACTGGGAGGGGGGGCAGTCACACACACATAGACTGGGAGGGGGGGCAGTCACACACACACACACAGACTGGGAGGGGGGTAGTCACACACACACTGGGAGGGGGGCAGTCACACACACACTGGGAGGGAGGGGCAGTCACACACACACAGACTGGGAGGGGGCAGTCACACACACACACACACACACACTGGGTGTGGGGGCAGTCACACACACACTGCGAGGGGGGCAATCACACACCCACACTGGGTGGGGGGCAGTCACACACCCACACTGGGTGCGGGGGCAGTCACACACACACTGCGAGGGGGGCAGTCACACACCCACACTGGGTGGGGGGCAGTCACACACCCACACTGGGTGGGGGGGCAGTCACACACACACTGGGAGGGGAGGCAGTCACACACACTGGGAGGGGGGCAGTCACACACACACTGGGAGGGGGGCAGTCACACACACTGGGAGGGGGGGCAGTCACACACACACTGGGAGGGGGCAGTCACACACACACTGGGAGGGGGGGCAGTCACACACACACTGGGAGGGGGGCAGTCACACACACTGGGAGGTGGGGCAGTCATACACACACAGACTGGGAGGGGGGCAGTCATACACACACAAATTGGGAGGGGAGGCAGTCACACACACAGACTGGGAGGCAGGCAGTCATACACACACAAACTGGGAGGGGGGGCAGTCACACACACAGACTGGGAGGCGGGCAGTCACACTTGCACAGACTGGAAAGGGGAGCAGTCACACACACACAGACTGGGAGGCGGGCAGTCACACACACAGACTGGGAGGGGGGCAGTCACACATACACTGGGAGGGGGGGCAGTCACACACACAGACTGGGAGGGGGGCAGTCACACACACAGACTGGGAGGGGGGCAGTCACACACACAGACTGGGAGGCAGGCAGTCATACACACACAAACTGGGAGGGGGGGCAGTCACACACACAGACTGGGAGGCGGGCAGTCACACTTGCACAGACTGGAAAGGGGAGCAGTCACACACACACAGACTGGGAGGCGGGCAGTCACACACACAGACTGGGAGGGGGGCAGTCACACACACAGACTGGGAGGGGAGGCAGTCACACACACTGGGAGGGGGGGAAGTCACACACACAGACTGGGAGGGGGGCAGTCACACACACTGGGAGGGGGGCAGTCACACACACAGACTGGGAGGGGGGCAGTCACACACAGACTGGGAGGGGGGCAGACACACACACACAGACTGGGAAGGGGGCAGACACACACACACACAGGCAACATGGTGCTTACCTGTAGTGCCACTGTAGGGAGCCAGAAGTAGTGAGGCTTTTTTCCAGTCTGCCGGCAGTTTCAGTTGCCAGCTGTGAGCCTTCCTTCTGGTGAACACACACACACACACACACACACACACACACACACACACACACACACACACACACACACACACACACACACACACACACACACACACTACATCCGTCCCTGATACTAAGCCCCGCCCCCGGCAAATCCTGACCTCCAACCAATCCCCTGCTTCTACTCTAAAGCCCCGCCCCCGGCATCCTGCTATTGGGGGAAAACAAAAAATACGGCCGCCGCATCCTCCTCATGCTGCCGCCTCCGCGCACCGCCGCCGACTTGCGCACGGTACCAGTCACCAGGGGCAAAACCCGGGACATTTCCGGGACGGACTGTCAACCGGGACAGCACAGAAAAAAACGGGACTGTGCCGGCAAAACCGGGACAAATGGTCACTCTATAAATACACCTTATACTCCACATGCAGCACGTAACCATGAATGCAGTATATACTCTATATACGCCATGTACCCCAATTACGACACCTTATAACCCTGCGTGCAGCAAATGTACACCTTATAATCCACATACCGCACTTAACCCTGACTGCGGTATATACACTATGCACGCCATGTAACCCAATTACAGCACATTACAACACTGAATGCAGCATAAATACACCTTATACTCCACATGCAGCACGTAACCGTGAATGCAGTATATACTCTATATACGCCATGTACCCCAATTACGACACCTTATAACCCTGCGTGCAGCAAATGTACACCTTATAATCCACATACCGCACTTAACCCTGACTGCGGTATATACACTATACCCGCCATGTAACCCAATTACAGCACATTACAACACTGAATGCAGCATAAATACACCTTATACTCCACATGCAGCACGTAACCGTGAATGCAGTATATACACTATATACGCCATGTACCCCAATTACAGTACATTGTAACGGCGAATGCAGCACCTATACACACCCTATCGTACAGAACGTAACTACGAGTGCAGTATACACACTATATACACCATGTCACCCCATTAAAGCCCATTGTAACTTCGGATGCGGTATATACACACCCCCTATAATCCAAATACAATATACGCCATGTAACCCAATTACAGCCAATTGTACCTCAAATGCAGCTCGTATGCCTTATAACCCGAATACAACGCATTATAACCATACCCCGAATACAACGTATTATAACCATACGCCGAATACAACGCATTATAACCATACCCCGAATACAACGCATTATAACCACACTGAGGTGTATACACTTTATTCCCCACATACAGCCCGCTATCACTACGAATGCGGTATGCAGCGATACCCACGGCCATTCTAGCATTGATCATAACTTTATCCAATGTTGAAAGAAATCAATTACAGCACATTATACCACTGCCATGTAACCCCACTGAGTGTCCCGTGCTCCAACTCCGGGGGGATGGGGGGGTTGGGGGATACCCACGGCCATTCTGTTGGGGGAACCGTCGTGGCAAAAAAACGTGGGGGGTTGTTGTGCCTCTCCTCGTCCTCCCTCTGGCCCCCCCCTCCCCAGCTGCAGAGGCTGATGGAGGGCGAGCCACGTGGCAAGGGAATCCCCCCTGGCTATTCCCTGGTACCGGCAAGGGGATCCCCCCGTTCCCCGGAGGCCCCCCTCCCCGCCCGCCAGCTACCAAGGCTGATGGAGGGAGAGCCACGCGGTAAGGGGGATCCCCACTAGCTATCCCTTGGTCCGGCAGGCGGATCCCCCCCTTCGCCGGAGGCCCCCCCCTCCCCGTCCGCCGAGCAGGCCAGCCACGGAGGCTGAGGGAGGGAGAGCCGCGCGGTAGGGGGATCCCCCGTGGCAGCACTCCCCGGCTGCCTCGCAACTATCCCCTGGACAGCCATAGCGGAGGCGGAGGGGGGGGATGCTGCGATCGGGCCCAAAGGGAGACTACAAACTCACCTGGAGGAGAGGAGAGGACACTAAACTTCGCAGCAGACCGGGAGCAGAATGGAAGATTCAGCTCCCGGCTGCCTCTTTTGTACTGACCTAGGCCTAATGGGGGGGGCCGCGATGGCGGCCCAGAGATCCTAGGGAGGTGAGGGGGGAGGGGGCTTGCCCCCTGGTCATGGGCTTCCCTTGCCTAATTGGCTGGAGGGATTGCTTCTGCAGGGGGCCAAGCTTTATATATTATGTGTATAGACTCTACCGCGCTGGGAGTCCGTCCCCGGACCTGATAATCAGCCCTTCCCCGCTCACCATTTGTCCCGGCACTTAGCTGCTCCCAGCCCTTTGTCACGACCCTGCATTTCTCTGCAGACAACGCAGGTAAGTGAATTACTGTGCCTGCATGCAAAGAAATGCTAAAACACACATTACATTACTGGCTGCCTTTCTAAGGCCGTGTTCGGGGTGGCTGCTACGCGACGCGTGCGTGCGCACGTCCGTCGCAATTTTAGATTGTTTGGTGGGAGTGTTCAAACTGAAAACTCCACCGGCGGTAAAGTGCAGCGTTGACGCCGCTGTAACCAGAAATGATATTTGGGGCTGCAGTCGCATCACGTGAGCTGGTTCAGCGAACCAGCTCCGTGACACGTTCCCCCCGCCAAGCCCCCAAATGCCGCGACCCGACTCCTGCAGCCTGAACACAGATCGCCAGGCTGCAGGAGCACGCGGGGGAGGTGCGCGTGGACGCACGCTGCCGCAGCAGCCACGCTGAACTCAGCCTTACTGTATGGGGAAAAGGCTACACTCTAACATGGGGCATAAAGTGCTTTTCTACATATATATAGCCTGGCCTTCGGCATCTATTGCTAATTCTGGGCCTTTCCTCTGTCAGTCCTGTTAGAACAGGCAGTGGAAAGGTTAATTCCTTCAGTTAGCCTGTTTGCATTTCAGCTCTGAGTATAGTAGCAATATTCAGGGGCAGGCCTAAGCAACCTTTGAGCATGTTAATCCAAAGGGTGGATATGGGTTGGAACACCCCCTGATGTGTGTGAGCCAATCGGAATCCAGCTTTGAGTTGTAATGATTCAAAGCTAGAGACACTCCCGGAGCGGAGGGGGGGAGGAAAGGGGAGCGGAGGAGGGGGGGGAAAGGGGAGCGGAGGAGGGGGGGGAAAGGGGAGCGGAGGAGGGGGGGGAAAGGGGAGCGTTGGAGGGGGGGGAAAGGGGAGCGGAGGGGGGGGAAAGGGGAGCGGAGGAGGGGGGGGAAAGGGGAGCGTTGGAGGGGGGGGAAAGGGGAGCGGAGGGGGGGGAAAGGGGAGCGGAGGGGGGGGGAAAGGGGAGCGGGGGGGGGGGAAAGGGGAGCGGAGGAGGGGGGGGAAAGGGGAGTGGAGGGGGGGGAAAGGGGAGCGGAGTGGGGGGGGAAAGGGGAGCAGAGGGGGGGGGAAAGGGGAGCGGAGGGGGTGGTGGAAAGGGGAGCGGGGGGAGAAAGGGGAGCGGGAGGGGGGAGAAAGGGGAGCGGGAGGGGGGAGAAAGGGGAGGGGGGAGAAAGGGGAGCGGGAGGGGGGAGAAAGGGGAGGGGGGGGAGAAAGGGGAGGGGGGGGAGAAAGGGGAGGGGGGGGAGAAAGGGGAGGGGGGGGATCGACACACTGCTTGGACAGTTAAGGCAGGTGTCATTACGTCCCTCATAACGCACACACAAAAAACGTCTGCTACAGCCGTGTATAACGCGGGGGAACTCTTCCCTAACTCCTCCTGTTGTCACCCTTCAAATCCCGGCACCAAACTTGGGCGCAAAGACCTTGCAACAATTTGCCTCGCTACATCACCCCCTTGGCCTAATAAACATGCTATTACTATTAGTTCACAATAGCCCAAGGAAGGGGGGTTACATTTGTTGGGCGATCTGATTGAAAAACACAAAGCCCCCCCCCCGTTCCCCGTGACTCGCCCCCCCACCCGTTCCCCGTGACTCGCGGCTCGCCCCCCCACCCGTTCCCCGTGACTCGTGGCTCGCCCCCCCCCCCTCAGTTCCCCGTGACTCGCGGCTCGCCCCCCCCCCCCGTTCCCCGTGACTCGCGTCCCCCCCCGTTTCCCGTGACTCGCGGCTCACCCCCCCCCGTTCCCCATGACTCGCCCCCCCCCCCGTTCCCCGTGACTCGCGCTCCCCCCCGCCGGCGCCCACTTGTCCCCCGATGTGCCGTCCGGCTGAGTGAGGCGTGCAGCCGGCGGCAGGAAGCACCCTGTGTGGGCCTGTGTGGGCCTGTGTGGGCCTGTGTGGGCCTGAGGCGCGAGGCTGCGCGCCTGAAATGGGAGAGTTACTGGCGCCATAAGCTGAGGCGGGACGCGCAGTTACTTACCTGAGGGGGAGGTAGCGCCGGGGAGGTAAGGAAGCGGCTGGGGTAGGAGGGCCGTGCTTCCCCTCCGTCTGGAGCCGGTGCAGGGCGGCGCACGTGATGGGGGGGATGTACAGAGGGGGGGGTGGTGTGTGTGTGTGTGTGTGTGTCCTGTCTGTATATGTGTATGTGTCCTGTCTGTCTATCTGTGTCCTGTCTGTGTATCTCAGTGTGTGTGTGTGTATCTGTGTGTGTCTCAGTGTGTGTGTGTGTGTGTGTGAGTATCTGTGTGTGTCTCAGTGTGTGTGTATCTCAGTGTGTGTGTGTGTGTGTGTATCTGTATGTGTCTCAGTGTGTGTGTATCTTTGTGTGTGTCTCAGTGTCCTGCCTGTGTGTGTCTCCGTGTCCTGCCTGTGTGTGTCTCCGTGTGTGTGTGTATCTCTGTGTGAGTGTATGTGTGTGTCCGGCCAATGAGAGGTGTGCGGGGGCGGGCCAAGGGAGCCAATGGGATTGCCGCTAGGGACACAGGGAGACACATACAGACACGGCCACAGAACACTTTCACAAATAGATAGATAGATAGATAGATAGATAGATAGATAGATATACACACACTATTAAGGTTATGGTGGGTAAAAAAGTGACAAAAACCCTCCACAGTAAAGCATAAAGCAACTGTAAATATTACTGTATGTTCATTTGCATGTCTTAGACAGGTCTGCAACCCTGTCTTTCCCCATTGTCACCCAGCATACAGCGCTTCCACTGCAGCAAGGGATTCTGGGAAATGACATGCAAATGAGCACTCAGTGCCACCTTTTGTCTCAAGCTCGTATTACACAAGCCAATCCTCAAGCCAATGCACACTGTTTTAAACACAGCTTTTAGACAGAGGCTGGGATGAGATGCAAAGCCATTAAACCCACTCACAGACATGTTTCAACCTTTTTTTTTTTAACTTTTTTATTCAACAACTTTTTTAAGTTTACAGACTTTTTGGGAAACCAAAAAAACACACCATAGTGACAACAGTCACCCAACATTAGAAAGACACCAAAACATAATATATTTACATTTTCTTCCTTCATCCTTCAGATATATACAAACACAAAGATAAACTTTTCAGAAGGATAAAAAAAAACATAACTTTACGAAAAAACCCTATAACCAAAACATCATACAAAGATAAGAACCATATACTTCAAGATTCTTTCATTTAAAAACAAAAACCCTTTCTCTATTCTCATGTGATGCGATCATCTGTTTTAATTCTTTCTCCATACGTTCCAAACCTCTCTTACTTTCCTCTAACTGGAATCCAGATATCACACTTTTTTCATACCCGTCCCTTGCCTCTTTTACATCCCAATATCTCCGCCCAAATCCCCTCGCAAGTTGATTGTGCAAAACCTCTTCCTTTGTAAGCCCTACTTCATCCTTTCCCTGGGTGCTCCTCCCCTTACTATCTCCCGCAGAATTTGCCTCTTTTGCCTGTACAATCCCTTTTTTGCCTGCCTTTTCTTCACTTTCGTTCCCACTTACTCCACTTACACTTCTCTGTATTTTAGTTCCCTCCACGCTTATCTGACTTTTTTGTGAGGACGAGCTGTTGCTCTCGCTACTCTCTTTCTCCCTCACCTCTCCCCTAGCCTCTTTTATTTTAACCCACTGTACATGCTCCTTTTTTAATTCTTCATATTGCTCTTTTGTCAGATGTTTTCTTTGGTACATCATTTTTTCCAATCTTTCTATTATCTGTTCATCACTACTACCCCCATGCTGCTTCCGGAAAATACCCACCCAAAACAGAACATCTCCCACTGCGTTCTCAAATTGTTCCATTTTCTCTTTTAGGGTTACGTTCCCTGATACTTTTTTAACTTTACCCTCTACACCCTTCTCTCTAGGCTCCACTTTACTCTGGCAATCCTTATCATCCTTTGTTTCTATCCCTTGCGAAGACTCGTTTTTGCTTCCACTAACAACAAACCCTTTACACTTACTCTTTCCCTCTTTACCTTTTCCACTCGCACCACCAGGGCCTGCCTTCTCCTCAGTCTCTTGCGCTTCCCTATCTAACTTCTTATTTTCCTCTTTTCCTTTACTCACGGTCTGTTCCTCTTCCCCACTCCCGTCAATACTGGACAAATCCAGCGCACAAAACTTTGACTTCGTCACCTTATCTTGCCGTAGCTCACTCTTCCCCTCCCCATCAACTGTACAAACATCATTGTCACTTTGTAAACTTCGTTTTTGCGCCCCTTTCTTGTGTCCGGTCGTGTCCATTATTTCCACTTCCACCTCCCCCTCTATTGGGCCACTCTCTACCATTTCTTCCCTTCTTAAATCCTCATACATTGCTGTTATAGCCGGATCAAGCCCTCCCTCTTGGGAACTCTCCATCTCACAAATTCCCAGACCCTCCACTGTCTCTTCCTCTTCTTCTAGCACACTGTCCCCTTTTGCTGCCTGGGCATATGTCCTTTTAGTGCACTGCCGTGCCAAGTGTCCTTCCTCTCCGCAAAGATGGCATCTCTTAGGGACTCCACAGTTGGCTGCAGTATGTCCCTCTTCCCCGCAATTACGGCACACAATTCCCGTTTTCCTGCAACCCTCCTTTGTATGTCCATAAGTGTGGCAATGCCTGCAATATAGAGGCTGTCCCGAATAAAACAAAAATCCTCTGTCTCCTCTGATATTGAACATGGCCGGTGGGTGTGTCACTCCTCCCGCACATGATGGATCCCGTATCAACCGTACCCAGAAACGTCTCTTCCCGTTGAACATGCCATATGGGTTTTTAAGTTCTTCACCTCCTCTGATCATTTCACAGTACCGTTTCAAAAAAGTCACAATCTCCTCTTTCCTTGCATACGGATTGTACATGTGAAGTACAAGTGGTCTCTCCTCCAGCATAAAACTTGGAATTACCTTGATGCCATGTAAGATCGGGTCACCAGACTTCTCCTTGCACTTTTCAAAAGTGCACCAAACATCCGCTTCTTGATGACAGGTCAGGTCATAAATCCCCTGTGCAGGGAAATCCTGAAGGCAGAAGATCCTCTCAGTGTCCAGACCGATCAATTGCTTCAGCACCTTCTCCACTATCCACAGCAGGTTCACTCGACTTCTCTCGGTCTCCTCGATCAGGAACCGAATGGAATTGCGCATTCCAGCTTGTGACGTCATCTCTGCTCTCTCAAGCTCAGGTGCGGCACCCCAAAAGCAGCAAGGGACTTTAGCCAGTAAAGGCGATGTCCCAGGGCAAAGGTGCCGGCCCCTCACTTCCGCATCCGCTCGCTCAGAACCGCTCGCTCAGGATCACTCCTCTTAGCTCGAGATGGCGTGCCCCCCCAAAAGCAGCAGGAGTCTTTAGTCCCCGAAGGGACGATGACTCAAGGCCAAGGGGACACAGGCTCAGCTACACAGCTGTTTCGACCTTAATGGGTCTCATCAGTGTGGGGTTGGTCTTAATGGCAAAGCAGGTTTGAGACTAGACTAGGTAATCACCACTACTATTAAGGTTATGGTGGGTAAAAAAGTGACAAAAACCCTCCACAGTAAAGCATAAAGCAACTGTAAATATTACTGTATGTTCATTTGCATGTAAAGGTAATCCCAAGTTTTATGCTGGAGGAGAGACCACTTGTACTTCACATGTACACTCCGTATGCAAGGAAAGAGGAGATTGTGTGTTTTTTGAAACGGTATTGTGAAATGATTAGAGGAGGTGAAGAACTAAAAAATCCGTATGGCATGTTCAACGGGAAGAGACGTTTCTGGGTACGGTTCAGACGGGATCCATCATGTGTGGGAGGAGTTACACACCCACCGGCCATGTTCAATAGTAGAGGAGACAGAGGATTTTTGTTTTACCCGGGACAGCCTCTATATTGCAGGCATTGCCACACTTATGGACATACAAAGGAGGGTTGCACGAAAACGGGAATTGTGTGCCGTAATTGCGGGGAAGAGGGACATACTGCAGCCAACTGTGGTGTCCCTAAGAGATGCCATCTTTGCGGAGAGGAAGGACACTTGGCACGGCAGTGCACTAAAAGGACATATGCCCAGACAGCTAAAGGGGACAGTGTGCTAGAAGAAGAGGAAGAGACAGTTGAGGGTCAGGGAATTTTTGAGATGGAGAGTTCCCAAGAGGGAGGGCTTGATCCGGCTATAACAGCAATGTATGAGGAGGATTTAAGAAGAGAAGAAAGGGTAGAAAGTGGCCCAATAGAGGGTTTGGCGGGTTCTATAAGTGATATCGTGGAGAAAAAAGAGGAAGATTTCTTCCTGGACTCCTTGGCCCAGAAACTGGAGGTGGGGGGAGGGGAGGAGACGGGAACAGTGCATCAGAAAGATGCGGGGGAGGGGGAAATACGGTCATTGAGTGTGGTGGAACCTAGCTGGGCAGAAAGTATGGAGTTTCAAGATGCACAGAGGGGGAGGGAAGGTCCCCAAGATGTCTTGGAGGAGGAAATGGAAATAGGAGGGAAAAAAGCTCAAAAGCGTAAAAATCTGCAAGGGATAGAAACAAAGGAAGATAAGGATAGCCAGAGTAAAGGGGAGCCTAGAGAGGAAGGTGTAGAGGGTAAAGTTGTAAAAGTATCAGGGAAAGTAACCCTAAAAGTGAAGATGGAACATTTTGAAGACGCAGTGGGAGATGTTCTGTTTTGGGTTGGTATTTTTCGGAAGCAGCATGGGGGGAGTAGTGAGGAACAGATAATAGAAAGATTAGAAAAACTGATGTACCAAAGAAAACAGCTGACAAAAGAGCAGTATGAAGAATTAAAAAAGGAGCATGTACAGTGGGTTAAAATAAAAGAGGCTAGGGGAGAGGTGAGAGAGAAGGAGAGAAGTGAGGGCAATAGCTCGTCCTCACAAAGCCAGATAAGCGTGGAGGGAACTAAAATACAGAGAAGTGTAAGTGCAGTAAGTGGGAATGAAAGTGATGGAAAGGCAGGCCAACAGAGTGGGGTTGAAGGGGGAGAGATTAGGGAAAGTAAAGGGGGAAAAGGAGAAAAGGCAGGCCTTAGTGGAAGAACAAAAGTAAGTTATGAAAGCGAGAGAGAAAGGAAGGCGAGGGAGTGGCATGTAAAAGAGGTGATAAATAATATAAATAAAGAGGCAGGTGACTTAGGGTTAAATGTTTCAAAAACGGAATGGCTGAAAGTACAGTTCCCAAAAGCAGAGGTGTCTAAAGAGGAAGTAAGAAAATTAGGAATACAATGTAGTACGTATCATATCCGTGAGGCGTTAGAGAAATTGCTGGGACACGTGAAGTAATTAGATGCAATGTTAAATGTCCTGTGGAAAGTACGAAAAGTCGCGAGTAGAAATGGGAAGTAACCATATTTTTTTGTATTGAGTGTGTTTGGTAGTAGATGCACAGATGATGCCTTGGAATGTGTTGTTTTGTTTAGCTTTTTAGAATGGTTTTGTGCCTTTGGGTTGGTTTTTGTCTTGGCAATATAAGGATTGTATAGTGATGTTTTCGGTTTATTATTTTCTGTAAAATGATACTAAATGGTTGTTAATATGTGAACCGTAAAAAAAAAAAAAAAAATGTCTGTGAGTGGGTTTAATGGCTTTGCATCTCATCCCAGCCTCTGTCTAAAAGCTGTGTTTAAAACAGCATGCATTGGCTTGAGGATTGGCTTGTGTAATACGAGCTTGAGACAAAAGGTGGCACTGAGTGCTCATTTGCATGTCATTTCCCAGAATCCCTTGCTGCAGTGGAAGCGCTGTATGCTGGGTGACAATGGGGAAAGACAGGGTTGCAGACCTGTCTAAGACATGCAAATGAACATACAGTAATATTTACAGTTGCTATATATATATACATATATGTACCCCTCAGTTTTATACAGTCATGGTGTTCATCATGTGTGGGACGCAGAGCCCAGAACCTAATGTCATGTTAGCATCAGAAAGTCACAGTAATAACTCAGCACTCACCCATGTAACACCTTCTCTGGTAGCTCTCTGTCTGTGTCTCTATCTACCTTTCTGTCTCCTGCATGACCAGGGAGGCTGCGAGGGACCCCCTCCCCCTCCGAACCGGTACCCACATATAACAGACGAGTAATGACAGACTCAGTTTGGAGGTATAAAAGGCCGCGGCTTTGTTTATTAACAATCATAATACTGGAGTAAGCGCTAGTCCAAGCCAGAGTGGGGTCAGAGGGTCAGCCAGGCCTTGGCCTGCTGCCCCCGTACCTGGCCGACCCCTAAAGAGCCGGCCGTTGTCGCGAGTGGGTTCCCGGGTGTCACGTTAGCTTGACCCCGCCCAATCGCTCCTACCCCCGGGCGACGCCCGCCCCGAGCCCATCTGGCAAGGACAAGCACTTACCCCCGAACTGCCGCCTCTCACGGCTCTATTTAAACCTCCTTAAATTAGACCGTGCCGCCAACCCCGCAAGGACACTCTCCAGCCCCTCCTGCAAATCGTTATTGAACAAGTCCGCCCCTATCTCGGATAAGTGTGTGCCGTCGGCCCGGAACAGGCCGGTTGACTTGTAGTCAAACTCGTGATGGGTGATCTGCCATCCCCCACACTGCATCACAAACTTCCCCACCATCTTGTTCAGTTTGACCCGCGGTCGGTCGATGGCCCCTCCACACTCTCCTGCACAATATGTCCGACCAAACGATCTGTACTTCTGGCCAACTGGTGAGTATGAGGGCCAGGTCGTGTTTTATTGAATTAACCAGCTTGAAGTAGCGTCGAGCGGCCAGGTCGTTGCCCCCGACGTGGAGGAGCAAGATCTGCGGCGCCCTCCTATCCCTGCCCATCACCATTAGCCGCGGGAGCAACTGAGCCCACCGCAGCCCCCAACCTCCCCCCCATACCACATTTGCCTCCTCCGTTCGCAACCCGAGGTTAGCCCCGCATGGGCGTTTGACAGCCCGCTTCTCTGCCCAGTGTATAAGCGAGTCTCCGATTATCCAAGTGGGTGCGGCGTCTGTGAAGGTATAAAGAGGATGAGGGGGTTTATCCAAGCACGCTAAATCCCAGATAATGCGGGCCTGATATAGGACCGGTATCTGTTAGACTTCCATCGCCCTATCTTTTGTATCGCAGCTACTGACAGCCCTGCGCGTGATGCCTCCGTTGCCGCCCCAATCCGGAACGAATGTGTCCCGTATTGTGCCTCTTCGAGGCCCTGGTGTCTTAGGCACATGCGGAAAACCCGCATGTACTGGAATCTAGATAACGGTACCCCGTCTGCGTGAAGGAGCAGGGGACCCTGACCGTCTGGCCTGCATGCCAAGTATTCCCTGAGCGTGCTCACTGGGCAAAATTTAGTCCCTGGTAGCCCTAGCAAAGATATCCACGCTCCCCTCCCCCGCTGGTCTGTTTTTGACCTTTTCACGTGTAGTTTGACCCACCCTTCCCCTAAGACTATGTCCTCAAACTGCATCCCTCCCTCGCCCTTGCGCGACGCACACACCAACTCCCCAGCTCGCAGTGCTGCGAAGAAAGCCAATGCAAACGTCAGCCGGAAAAGTTTCGCCTCGAACCCCGATAGGCACACTCTGTCTGTGGCCTGCATTAAACCTTCTAATATCGCTGGTGTCACTGGCCGTCTGCTGTCATTTGTCGCCGTCCCCTTTGTTAAACCCGCTAGGACCCTTTTGATGATAAACGCCTTCGTTGGGTCCCCCTTGCCCTCTAGCTGCAAAAAGAAGGAGACTCCTGTCACTTTTTTCCCTATGGATCCTCCCGCTAAAACCCTTGCCCTTAAGTTTAGGACAAATGATAGCAAGGTCCCGACTCCCAATACGTCGAGACCCAATTCCCCTGCCAGACTTTGATAATCGCTCCACGCTGCCGAATAGGCCCGCCACGTACCCGGAGCCAGCGATGATCGTACCAACGAGGTCACTGGGTCGTCGCCAGCACCCAAAGGTCTGCAGGGCATGGACTGCCGATTAGGTCCACCCCGGGGGCCAGTCTCCGAAACAGCGCCATCTGTAACCGGGATAAGGCATCAGCAATGTTATTCGCCACCCCCGGGACATGTCGAGCCTTGAACGCTATGTTCAATTGCAAGCATGCCAGTACGAAACAGCGCAGAAGGGACAGCACCGGCGGGGAGCGTGAGCCGAAATTGTTCACGGCTTCCACTACACCCATGTTGTCTGTCCAAAAAATTACTTGCTTATTCGCGAATAAGTGACCCCACAGGCGCACTGCGACGAGCAAGGGAAATAGTTCCAAGAACGCCAAGTTCTTAATGAGCGGCGTCCCCCGCCAGTGGGGAGGCCACCGCTCCGCGCACCATGCCCCACCGAAGTAGGCCCCAAAACCGACTGACCCTGAGGCGTCTGTAAACAACTGCAACTCTGTGTTGTTGGATGGGGGACCTCGCCACAAGGTTCTGCCGTTATAATCCTTTAAAAAACGCAGCCACACCGTCAAGTCCTTTCGGATTTCGGCGGTGATGCGGATGAAGTGGTTGGGTCGTCTCACCCCGACCGTTGCTGCGGAGAGGCGCCTGGCGAAAACCCTCCCGGCCGGCATTACGCGCGCAGCAAATACTAAGTGGCCTAGCAGCGCCTGGAAGTGCCTCAATGATGTTTTCTTGAGAGCTATGAATTCGCGGAGAAGCCTGCTAGGGGCGACCAGCTTCTCCGGAGGGAGCCTGTACTCCATCGCCTCAGAGTCGATTTCTATGCCCAAAAAGGTAAGAGTGGTTGTTGGCCGCACCGTCTTCTCGTCGGCCAAAGGAACGCCGAACTCCCGCGCCAGGGCTGAAAATTCGAACAGCCACCTAGCGCATAAGTCCGAAACCCTGGGGCCAACAAAAAGGAAGTCGTCCAAGTAGTGCATGACCCCCGCTGCCTGCACCCTCTTCCGGGCCACCCATTCTAGGAAGGTGCTAAATGTCTCGAAATAATAACAAGAAAGCGCACATCCCATTGGTAAGCATAAGTCTATGTAGTACTGACCTTCGAGCATGCAGCCTAGCAAATGAAAGCACTCGGGGTGGACTGGCAAGTGTCTGAAGGCCGATTTGATGTCAGCCTTTGACATTAGAGCCCCTTCTCCCATCCTTTCCACCAGCGCTGCGGCTTGATCGAAGTTCGCGTAAGACACTGAACACAACTCCCTGTCAATGCCGTCGTTTACCGACGACCCCTCGGGGTAGGATAGGTGTTGTATCAACCTATACTCCCCAGCCTCTTTTTTTGGGGACCACTCCCAATGGGGAAATCCTGAGATTAGGCAAGGGAGGGGACTCGAAGGGGCCAGCCATCCTTCCCAATTGGACTTCCTTCCAGACCTTTTCCCTAGCTACGTCACCGTGTGTCCTGACCGATTTCAAGTTCCGACTAAACTCAGATCCCGCTTGATATTCAAACGGGATCCTAAACCCCTCCTTAAACCCAGCTAAGAGTAGCTGGGCTGCTTCCCTATTGGGATACCTTGCTAGCCACGGTGCCAAATTGGCGACGATTATTGGTGTCGCTGCCCTCGCGTCCAAACGTCCGCCCTGCGCCCCTCCCCCTGTGACCGCCCTTCTTAAAACACTTTGCCTGGGCGTGGCGGCCGCCGCAAAAGGAGCAGATGTGTTGGAAACGGCAGTTGTCGTACGTGCAGTTGGACTGGTTAAACGGCCAACAGACGCCCGAGTTGGTGCGCAGCGACTGGCTAGTCCCTGGTACGTTATTCCGCCATGTCCCCCTACCTCCGGTGCCGCACCTTCGAAAGGAATCTGCCCCGCCCCCAGACACAAACTGCAGATACAGGTTGACGTCCTTGACGTTCCATGGTATCACCACCTCTTGGGCCTTTATTGATTGCCTAAAGCACCGGTCATATGTCCACCAACCCGTTCCCCCGTAAGTGTGGTGTGCTTCCTCGATCATGTCGTGATACGTAAAGAGCGATGCGCACGCCTGGGGATCCTTCTCCCCAATTACTCCAGCCAGGATAACAAATGCCTTCGACCAATTGCGAAAGGTGTGTGGGAAAAGCCTCTTTTCCACATCCACCTTCTTCGCTTCCCCCGTCTTTGAGGACGCGGCCAACGCCTCCCTGTAGCCTGGTAGCAGAGATAATATATCTACGTACTCCCCGGCCCATATCTTGTCCTTCACCTCTTTCAGCAAGTGCAAGCCCACTGAGCTAGGTCTGGATGTATAAGAGACCTTATATGCCGCATCGGGCATCCTCTTATCCTTGGCTAGCTCCTCTGAGGCGGGTGCCGCCTGAGGGAGGGGGAGCATGGAGGATGGTGAGTCCACTTGCCCGGCCTGCCCACCGGCCCCTAGAGGTGTGTTGTTAACCGCCTGCGGGGGAACCGCGGCCACTGCCGCTGCTGGAACTACAGGTGTCGCTACCGCTGGCGCCGCCCCCAATGCTGGCGCTACGACTGTCGCTATAGCTGGAGCTATCGCCGCTGCTGATGCGATTAGCGTTGCTAGAACTGGCGCTGCGCTTATCGCTGGTGTCACTACTGCTGGTGACTCTGCCGGTGCATGAGCATCAACAGCTGCCTCTGGAACCAGCCTTCTTCCTTGCTTCGCGCGTCAGCCTGCAGTTGTATGATTTTGTCTACGAAGTACATTCTGATTGATGCGCTAAGTGTCGCGGGAGTGTGATTTCAATTTGCGTGATTTAACTATGTGTTCCGTCTACTGGGTTTTCTGTGAGTATGGGAAGTATCGAGGGTCGACGGAGGCGGATCCGATCCGGATGAAAACTGAATTGCTACTCGCACGAGGTACCGAAACTGACTGAAAGAAACATGAATTGATATGTTATCATCGATACATGGGACCTCCTGCTAACCGAAGAAGGGGCGTTAGGCCTGCTATTTGCAACCGCCCCTTTACCCCCTTCCCGCATGCATATTTGCTATACCAGCATATTTTCCTGATCGTGCCCAGTCAGGGAGTGGGATTACCCGCACCATCCCTGGCCATGCGCTGAACAGGAAGTGGGATCACACACACCAAACCCGGTGGCATGCGGCCCTGTGCTGAACAGTGAGTGGGGGGTTACCCGTCCATAGCAGGGCCATGTGCTGAACAGGAAGTGGGGTTACCCATACAATAGCAGGGCCGTGTGTTAAACAGGAACTGGGATTACCCATACAACCGCAGGGCCGTATATTAAACAGGAAATGGGATTACCCATACAACCGCAGGGCCGTATATTAAACAGGAAATGGGATTACCCATACAACCGCAGGGCCGTATATTAAACAGGAAATGGGATTACCCATACGATAGAGGGAGCCAAGTGCTGAACAGGAAGAGGGATTACCCATGCCCTACCATGGCCTGCGCTGAACAGGAAGTGAAATTAACCCCTACACGCGTTATACCTCTGCCTGCAGCATAACGCACCGTATACCCCACGTCGTCCTGAATGTAGCATGTAACGCTGAACCAATACAGCACATGACCCCCAAAGGCAGTATATACACACACCATATGCTCCACGCAACGGCCGAAGCCAAGCATGCAGCATATACGCCATATAATCCAAACCCGTCATGTAACCGCGCATGTGGTCTATACACATTATATTCAGAACCCAGCACGTAACCATGATTGCAGTGTATACCATATAATCCAAATACAGCACGCCACCACCACTGCGGTACCGTATACACCCCTGTAACCCAAATACCGCACATTATAACACTGACTGTAGCATATATACCCGTTATAATCCAATACGGCGCGTAACCTTGAATGCAGTATATCCACTATACCCGCCATGTAACCCACTTAAAGCACATTATAACACTGAATGCAGCATATATACACCTTATACTCCACATGCCGCACGTAACCGTGAATGCAGTATATACTCTATAAACGACCTTATAACCCTGAATGCAGCATATATACACTTTATAATCCACATACAGCACTTACCCTGAATGCGGTATATACACTATGTACGCCATGTAACCCAATTACAGCACATTACAACACTGAATGCAGCATAAATACATAGGGTGACCAGATTTCGAAAATGAAAAACCGGGACACCTTAAAAAATAATTTATTAAACAAATTACATCACGTGACACCCCCCCGTTGCCATGACAACAAGACACTCTGATGCCCCTGCAGTGTTAGTGTGTATAGAGGTGGGGGCTTTGCTTGGGCCCTTCAACTCTTACAGCCAGGGCATTATTGGCCAGGAATGCCCAGTTCGGAGGGGATTACTACTTCAAAATGTATTTGATTCGTAACAACAGAGAGGGTGAGAGAGACAGAGAGAGGGTGAGAGAGAGAGGGTGAGAGAGACAGAGAGAGGGTGAGAGAGACAGAGAGTGGGTGAGAGAGACAGAGAGTGGGTGAGAGAGACAGAGAGTGGGTGAGAGAGACAGAGAGTGGGTGAGAGAGACAGAGAGTGGGTGAGAGAGACAGAGAGTGGGTGAGAGAGACAGAGAGTGGGTGAGAGAGACAGAGAGTGGGTGAGAGAGACAGAGAGTGGGTGAGAGAGACAGAGAGTGGGTGAGAGAGACAGAGAGTGGGTGAGAGAGACAGAGAGTGGGTGAGAGAGACAGAGAGTGGGTGAGAGAGACAGAGAGTGGGTGAGAGAGACAGAGAGTGGGTGAGAGAGACAGAGTGGGTGACAGAGAGAGAGAGGGTGACAGAGAGAGAGAGGGTGACAGAGAGAGAGAGGGTGACAGAGAGAGAGAGGGTGACAGAGAGAGAGAGGGTGACAGAGAGAGAGAGGGTGACAGAGAGAGAGAGAGGGTGACAGAGAGAGAGAGGGTGACAGAGAGAGAGAGGGTGACAGAGACAGAGAGAGGGTGACAGAGACAGAGAGAGGGTGACAGAGACAGAGAGAGGGTGACAGAGACAGAGAGAGGGTGACAGAGACAGAGAGAGGGTGACAGAGACAGAGAGAGGGTGACAGAGAGAGAGAGGCAGACAGAGAGAGAGTGAGAGAGACAGAGAGAGGGTGAGAGAGACAGAGAGAGGGTGAGAGAGACAGAGAGAGGGTGAGAGAGACAGAGAGAGGGTGAGAGAGACAGAGAGAGGGTGAGAGAGACAGAGGGTGAGAGAGACAGACAGAGGGTGAGAGAGACAGAGGGTGAGAGAGACAGAGGGTGAGAGAGACAGAGGGTGAGAGAGAGAGAGAGAGAGACAGAGGGTGACAAAGAGAGAGAGGGTGACAGAGAGAGAGCGTGACAGAGAGAGAGAGCGTGACAGAGAGAGAGAGCGTGACAGAGAGAGAGAGCGTGACAGAGAGAGAGAGCGTGACAGAGAGAGAGAGAGAGCGTGACAGAGAGAGAGAGCGTGACAGAGAGAGAGAGCGTGACAGAGAGAGAGAGCGTGACACAGAGAGAGAGGGTGACACAGAGAGAGAGGGTGACACAGAGAGAGAGAGAGGGTGACACAGAGAGAGAGAGAGGGTGACACAGAGAGAGAGAGAGGGTGACACAGAGAGAGAGAGGGTGACACAGAGAGAGAGAGAGGGTGTGACACAGAGAGAGAGAGAGGGGGTGACACAGAGAGAGAGAGAGGGGGTGACACAGAGAGAGAGAGGGGGGGTGACACAGAGAGAGAGAGAGAGAGAGAGAGGGGGTGACACAGAGAGAGAGAAAGGGTGACACAGAGAGAGAGAGAGGGTGACACAGAGAGAGAGAGAGGGTGACACAGAGAGAGAGAGGGTGACACAGAGAGAGAGAGAGGGTGACACAGAGAGAGAGAGAGGATGACACAGAGAGAGAGAGAGAGGATGACACAGAGATAGAGAGGGTGACAGAGAGAGAGAGAGAGGGTGACAGAGAGAGAGAGGGTGACAGAGAGAGAGAGAGAAGGTGACACAGAGAGAGAGAGGGTGTGACACAGAGAGAGAGAGAGGGGGTGACACAGAGAGAGAGAGAGAAGGTGACACAGAGAGAGAGAGAGAGGGTGACACAGAGAGAGAGAGAGGGTGTGACACAGAGAGAGAGAGAGGGGGTGACACAGAGAGAGAGAGAGAGGGTGACACAGAGAGAGAGAGGGTGACACAGAGAGAGAGAGAGAGGGGGTGACACAGAGAGAGAGAGAGAGAGAGAGAGAGAGAGAGAGAGAGAGAGAGGGGGTGACACAGAGAGAGAGAGAGGGTGACACAGAGAGAGAGAGAGAGGGTGACACAGAGAGAGAGAGAGGGTGACACAGAGAGAGAGAGAGAGGGTGACACAGAGAGAGAGAGAGGGTGACACAGAGAGAGAGAGAGGATGACACAGAGAGAGAGAGAGAGAGGATGACACAGAGAGAGAGAGAGGATGACACAGAGATAGAGAGGGTGACAGAGAGAGATAGAGGGTGACACAGAGAGAGAGGGTGACACAGAGAGAGAGAGAGAGGGTGACACAGAGAGAGAGAGAGGGTGACACAGAGAGAGAGAGAGGATGACACAGAGAGAGAGAGAGGATGACACAGAGATAGAGAGGGTGACAGAGAGAGAGAGAGAGAGAGAGGGTGACAGCGAGAGAGAGGGTGACAGAGAGAGAGAGAGAAGGTGACAGAGGGTGAGAGAGACAGAGGGTGAGAGAGACAGAGACAGAGAGAGAGAGGGACAGAAAGGGAGAGGGACAGAGAGGGAGAGGGACAGAGAGGGAGAGGGTGAGAGGGTGAGGGTGAGAGGGGGAGGGAGAGAGGGGGAGGGAGAGGGGGAGACAGACACGGGTACACACACACACACACTGGTACACACACACACACACACACTGGTACACACACACACACTGGTACACACACACACACACACTGGTACACACACACACACTGGTACACACACACACACTGGTACACACACACACACTGGTACACACACACACACACACACACTGGTACACACACACACACTGGTACACACACACACACACACACACACACACACACACACACACACACACACACACTGGTACACACACACACACTGGTACACACACACACACTGGTACACACACACACACTGGTACACACACACACACTGGTACACACACACTGGTACACACACACACACACTGGTACACACACACACTGGTACACACACACACTGGTACACACACACACTGGTACACACACACTGGTACACTGGTACACTGGTACACTGGTACACACACACACACACACACACACACACACACACACACACACACACACACACACACACACACACACACACACACTGGTACATACACACACACACACACTGGTACACACACACACTGGTACACACACACACACACACACACACACACACACACACACACACACACACACACGTACACTGGTACACACACACACACACACACACACACACGTACACTGGTACACACACACACAGACACTGGTACACACACACACACACAGACACTGGTACACACACACACACACACACAGACTGGAGTACAAAGGCAGCCACGAGCAGGTGGCTCTCCGCCTCCCCCTGCACCCACCCCCGCGCCCATCTCCCGCACCTAGGGGGGGGGGGGGGGATAGGAGCGCCGGGACACAAAGGTAAACTGCCGCCGCCCCCCCTCCCCCGGAGGGCAGCCACGGGCTCCCGGGGCAGAATGGGGGAACACCGCGCAGCCACCACTGCCAGCCCCCGCGCCCATCTCCCGAACCAAAGGGGACGGGGGGGGGGGGGGGGGAAGGGAGCGCCAGGACAGGGGGCAAAGGATAAAAAACCCACCTCCTATCCCCCCGGGCGGGCAGAGGGGGGGAAACACCGCGCAGAAGAGCCAGGAGCCACGTGTGCTCTGCCGCAGGAAGCGGAAGCCCCGCCCCCAGGCACCCTTCCTTCCATCCATTCCACATGCCGGTCCTTGGTGAAGGATGATGCCGGGGGGCGGGGCTTAATGCCGGGACGCTGGGGATTGGCCAACAAGGTAGGAAACTGCCGGGTGGGGGGGGGGAGGGGGTTGGCATTAAAAAAAAAAAAAATACTTACCAGCCGGGCTGCTGCAGTCTCCTCCTCCGCGCCGCCGCAGACTCGCGCACAGCGCACAGTGCACCGCAGCTTACTCGCGCACAGCGCACCGCAGCTTACTCGCGCACAGCGCACCGCAGCTTACTCGCGCACAGCGCACCGCAGCTTACTCGCGCACCGCCGGCGACAAAAAAAATTAAAATGGGGACACATTGAGGAAAATCCGGGACATTTCCGGTACACACAGAAAATCGGTACAGCTCCCGAAAAACCGGGACTGTACCGGCAAAATGGGGACGGGTGGTCACCCTATGAAGAGGTGAGGGACTCCCTCCTCTCAAACGGAAAAGAAGAGCAAAAAATAGAGTTGGAACATACCTATCATACAGGGATGAGAGAGAGAGACAGAGAATGAGAGAGAGACAGAGAATGAGAGAGAGACAGAGAATGAGAGAGAGACAGAGAATGAGAGAGAGACACAGAGAGAGAGAGACAAAAGTAATGTACTGTATAACCATTATACCGTACCCCCTAGTATTCGTGTAATCATTGTCCCACACCCCCTATTACTCACGCTTTGGCAATACTGAAATGTTCTTTTGTCATGCCAATAAAGCTGATTTGATTTGAGAGACAGAGACACACACAGAGACACAGAGAGAGACAGAGATACAGAGACACACACAGACACACAGAGAGAAACAGAGACACACAGAGAGAGACAGAGACACAGAGAGAGAGACAGAGACACATAGACACACACAGAGACACAGAGACACACAGAGAGAGACAGAGACACACAGAGAGAGACAGAGACACAGAGAGAGAGAGAGAGACACGGGCCTATTTAGTAAGCGTCGATAAGGCTGCGTCTATAGTATTTCAGACGGAGGGAAGGCACACGCTGCAATACACTTGCTGAAGTCTGAGCTTTTTTATGGCTTTGCAGGGTATGCTTCGGGCGCGATTTGGGGGCGTGGCAATGAATATTTGGAGGCGTGGCAATAACGTTCCGGCGCGGACGTCACTTCCCTACCTCACATCCCGATCCACCGGCATTTTTTCAGATGCAGCATCTGAAGCACTGTGCAGACAAGAAGAAAAATGCACACAATGCGCACCAGAGATTAAAATATAGTAAATTATTTATTAATAAAACAAGAAATAACCGTGGGGGATCCAACCCCACCTCAGTACATATGCGTCACAGATCCGGGTTCGGTTACAGAGTGACCTGACGTGTCACGACAGGTCACTCTGCGCGTATTCTGACAGGCTGAGACGGCGTTTGCAGGTAGGAATTTATATATACACTATATCTTCATCTCCTTCATAGTAATGACATTAAAAACACATTTATTCACAGAATTAAGTAGTCACTGTGTGGGATTAGTTTAAGATTTATTTATTAGATAATTTATCACTATGTAACACACTTTAAATCACAAATAAATAGGTATCACATTATTGCAATATATTCAGTTGTAAGATATTAATGTTATTTGTAACACACAGTAGATTAGAAACATCACAATAATTAAGTATTAAATGTAATATTTATTGATCCCTGTAGCACTATTACAATTTGTTGGCATGGTAATCTATAACAGGGGAGCGCAAACTTCTGAAGCTGCGTCCCCCTGCCTGGCCTCCCCCGGTCTTGCGCCCCCTCTCCTACCTGCCAGCACACTCCGGGGTCGAGTGACGTCACATGACCGCGGTGTCATTTGATGCCGCGTTGCCATGGAGACGTATCTGAATCCCGGTCAGTGTTACTGTTGCAGAGGCCTCACGTGATCCCCGGCATTTCATTTAAATGCCTTGGGGAGGAGCGCGGGACCTCTGCACCCGCCCCCCCAGACAAATCTCCCGCCCCCCAGTTCACGCACCGCTAACCTATAACATTATGTGTGTGTATATGTGTGTGTAAATATATATATATACACATATACACACACATATATATATGTATATATATATATATATATTTATATATACATATATATATCTTCTTCTCTCCGAAGAAGACCGTTTTATATGTATGTATGTATGTGTGTGTGTGTAAATATATATATGTATGTGTGTGTATATATATATATATATATATATATATAAAAGTATACATTACCGCATAGCAGCAAAAAGGGAGACAGCACTCAGGTGAATGAAAATTTTCATTCACCTGAGTGCTGTCTCCCTTTTTGCTGCTATGCGGTAATGTATACTTTTATTATTTATATGGGACATGCACCTATTCATTATTGAATTTCTATTGGAGTGCCAGTGATTTTTTATCACACATATATATATATATATATATATATATAAACATACGTATGTGTGTATATATATATATATGTGTGTGTGTGTGTGTCATACAAGAATCTATTACTGTATTATCTAAAATCAGTAACACATGTGATCTATTATGCCATTACCAATTGGACTGTAGGACTATAAAACCATTACGAGTGAGTTGTAGCATTATCCCCTGATGAAATCGGCCGTGTGCTGAAGAAACGCATAGGTACTTTGTTCTCGTTATTGCCACACTATCCGTCTTGACGCCGGAAGGGAAGTTGGTACGCAACCAAGACGAGACACCGGAATTACAGAGTGGAATCACAACTGCATACTACAGATTGCCGGAGGACCACACTGCGAGGGGCGCAGCCTATCGAGTTTCCCGGTCATCGTCCAAAGTCTGGAGCTGCGGATTGACCACCGGATTAACACGGAGCACGAGCTTGTCTCACACAATGCTTTTACCAAACGGGCGTTTGTGAGTTTGTTATTTTTATCTTGTCCAGGAAATGAAATTGTTAAACCAAATTTACACATGGAGCGGGCGCTTTCTCTTCTTTTTGTTTTGTTTAGATATCTATCGAGGAGGTGGTTGTTTCCCTGAAGAGAGCTGCCAGGGCTCCAGAGGACGCCCGAATTGGATCCTTTTATGATTGAGTTATAACATAGCTATTAGAGCTAGTTTTCTGGACTTTTATTGTGTTTAGGCATAGTGTTTATTATTATTTTATTACAGCTACTTTTTAGTAATTGCACTGTTATTAATTCTGGCCACTATTTCTCACTGCCATTATAATCTCTCTCTAGCGACAACCAGATTGCTATATCAGCTATATTATTTATTGGTTATACCAGGGGAGCACAAACTTTTGCAGCTCGCCCCCCTGCCTTCCCTCTGTTGGTGCTCGCGCCCCCCCCCCCCTTACCTTGATGCGGCGTTACGTGACCTGCAGCGGCATTTGACGAGGGTGACGTCACATGACCCCGCGGCGTAATTTAACACCGCGTTGCCATGGACACGAGTGACGCCGGCAGAGTCAAGGTAAGTAATAGCATTGCAGAGGCCTCACGTGATCCCCCGGCATTTAATTTTAATGCCTCGAGGAAGTGCGCGGGGCCTCTGCAACCGCCCGCGCCAACCCCCCCCCCCCCGAAAATTCTCCCCCCCCCCACTTTGCGCACCTCTGGGTTATACCATATATATATATATATATATATATATATATATATATATATATATATATATATATATATATATATATATATATATATATATATATATATACACACACACACATATACACACACACACACGTGTATGTGTGTATAAAACAGACTATATATATACATATAGTATGATATATATATATACATACTATATGTGTATGTATATATATATATATATAAATATATATATATATGTATATATATATATATATATGTATATATATATATATATATATATATATATATATATATATATATATATACGACTATTAAGGTTAAAGATAATGGTGAAATACAGGGTTGCAGACCTGTCTAAGACATGCAAATGAATATACAGGAATATTTACAGTATATATATATATATATATGGCCACCAGAATACCAAGAAGTGATCTCCTTGAATACAAACAGAAGGAGACAAGCGACAGGGTTCCTTTGGTGGTCACATATAACCCACACCTAGGAGACCTACACAAGATCGCCAGGAAACTACAACCCATCCTCCAGGAAGATACAAGACTGCAACAGGTCTTCCCTGAAGCACCCTTATTATCATACAGACAACCCATAATCTCAAGAATATTATGGTGAGGAGTAAAGTATTCAGCAGTACAACTGAATGCGGGACAAAACCATGCCAGGACCCAAGATGCAAAACCTGCGCAATGCTCTACACAGCGGACACAATACAAATACCACACAAGAATCGGGAATACAAAATCAGAGGAGGGTTCACCTGTTCCTCCAGCAATGTCGTGTACCTCATCATGTGCATGAAATGCCCAGGGGGCTGCTACTACATAGGTGAGACAGGACAGGGGCTAAACAAGAGAATGAACCTGCATCGCCACAGCATCACACGCGGAACAAGAGACAGTCCTGTTGGCGAACATTTCTCTGACTCTGGCCATAAGATGAACGATCTGAGGGTTGCCATACTCAAAGGTAATCTTAAAACCCCGAAAGAGAGACGGTTGCATGAATACAAATTTATGCAACTGTTCGGGACACTTAGCAGTGGCCTAAACAGAGATCGAAATTTTATGAGTCATTACTGACACTAGCGAACTCTCTTCCCATGAGCGCTAAAGGCCATGTCTGTACATACTGTGCTATACTGCTGCGGCACAGTTTATTCGAGCATTTGCCCGTTCTGTGCCGCAGCAGTAGCCTGGCGCGCGCCCGAGTGTGACGGGCGCACGCCGAAGCAGCGGAAGAGCGCCCTCCGATCGGGGCGCTCTCCCTACCGCTGCCGGGTCCGCCGGGTCCCCCGGAACCCCCTGCCGCTGTCCCGCGATCGCGGGACACCAGGGCTCCCTCGGGGAGCCCCTGGACACGCGTGCAGCGGGCGCACGCTCCCGATGACGCGTGACCGCGCGTCTATGACGCGCGGCACGCCGAGGGGCGGCCACTAGCAAGCCGGGAGATTTCCCGGCTTGCGGTACCGACCACACTTCAATAAAGTGTGTCGGTAGTGTATGTATGCACACACAGCTGTCTCTCACACATACTAATACTCCTTATTTTTCCATCCATATACACCAATAGGGACCACATAGTATCCACACACACTTTTAGTTGTGCTACAAACTCTCACATTTCCACACCCACCCACACCATTTATATCCCTCTCACTCCACACACACTTTGTGTAGAGCACTGTTTATACTGTGGGCTCTCCATTCATTTTTATTCACACTGATACACATACACACTCTTTCTTCACTTGCTTTCAGTTACCCTTTGACACCTCTAGCCATAAAACACATCCACACCGGGGGAAGGAGAAGCACAGATAACATTCCAAGAGACACTGTTTTTAAGTTATCCTTGCTTCATTCATTGTAACATCGCCGGAAGAAGAGATCAGTGTATCTCGAAAGCTCGCACAAATAAAAGCATTTCGTTAGCCACAGAACGGTATCATCTATTTATTTTTTGATTATATATATATACATACACATGTAGTATGTATATATATATATATCATACTATATGTATATATATAGTCTGTTTTATACACACATACACGTGTGTGTGTGTGTGTGTGTGTGTGTATATGTGTGTGTGTGTATATATATATATATATATATATATATATATACAGTGGTTGACAAATCACCAAAAAATCTACTCGCCACACAAAAAAATCTACTCGCCACCTAGTACCAAACGTGTGCTGCTTGGGCCAATATTTACTCGCCCGGGGGTTAAATCCACTCGCCCGGGGCGAGCAAATGTATAGGTTTGTCGAACACTGTATATATATATATATATATATATATATATATATATATATGGTATAACCCAGAGGTGCGCAAAGTGGGGGGGGGGGAGATTTTTTTTGGGGGGGGGTTGGCGCGGGCGGTTGCAGAGGCCCCGCGCACTACCTCGAGGCATTAAAATTAAATGCCGGGGGATCACGTGAGGCCTCTGCAATGCTATTACTTACCTTGACTCTGCCGGCGTCACTCGTGTCCATGGCAACGCGGTGTTAAATTACGCCGCGGGGTCATGTGACGTCACCCTCGTCAAATGCCGCTGCAGGTCACGTAACGCCGCATCAAGGTAAGGGGGGGGGGGGGCGCGAGCACCAACAGAGGGAAGGCAGGGGGGCCTCTCACATTTCCACACCCACCCACACCATTTATATCCCTCTCACTCCACACACACTTTGTGTAGAGCACTGTTTATACTGTGGGCTCTCCATTCATTTTTATTCACACTGATACACATACACACTCTTTCTTCACTTGCTTTCAGTTACCCTTTGACACCTCTAGCCATAAAACACATCCACACCGGGGGAAGGAGAAGCACAGATAACATTCCAAGAGACACTGTTTTTAAGTTATCCTTGCTTCATTCATTGTAACATCGCCGGAAGAAGAGATCAGTGTATCTCGAAAGCTCGCACAAATAAAAGCATTTCGTTAGCCACAGAACGGTATCATCTATTTATTTTTTGATTATTGAAGCTCGGCTAACACGGTACTGATACCTCTACATGAATATATATATATATAAATATATATATATGTATATATATATATATACGACTATTAAGGTTAAAGATAATGGTGAAAGACAGGGTTGCAGACCTGTCTAAGACATGCAAATGAATATACAGGAATATTTACAGTATATATATATATATATATATATATATATATATATATATATATATATGTTCAAATAACGGGGGGAAAAAGGGTGGGAAGGTGGGGGAAAAAACCTCGCATCTACTTTTGCAATATTAATGCCACCATAAGCCAATAAATAACTTTACATTAGTAAGAATTGGCGGTGCTCACGGGTTGTAAATAGTATGAGTGAAAAGAGAAAAAAGTAACCCGTATGGGAGCACTCAGGTATGCAGATTAACATATAGTATTTTATTTATTTGACACAGTGCAAAAAAGGATAAGTAAACAGTACATGATTAAAAACACTTAAAAAAGGCTAGGACCCCTGTCACGGGTACTACCCATAGACACAAGTGGGCAAAACTAGGGAATGACTCAAATTGTCAACCCTTAACATGAAAATGGATAGTGACTCAAGAAACACTTGGATAGGTCAGAATAAATCACAACAGGTTAATGGGTTCACAGGCACCTATACAAAGCTAAAGATAATACGTACTACACACCAATGAAGTGACTAGTCAAAATATAAATGACAATCTTAAACCATCATAAATCTGCTTGAGCATACAATTATGTAACCAATACCAACAGCACAAATAAATCACTTGAAGGAAAAAGGTGGCATGATGGGATGAAGTCACTAGATGTGTAGAGCAATGAAGTGTGTGAACAGCATGGACGCGTTTCGTCCAGAGACTTAGACTTGGAGTGGGGGTGCGTCGGAGTGGGGGTGCTAGGCAGGACCCCTGACAGATGTTCACGTAACTATGCTACCCAGCACTGGTGCAACTAATCTTTGGACTGTGACACTCTATTTTTTCATTATGGATACTGACAACACACACAAGGTTATCTAATAGGTGTTCATCAGGTAATTTTCCATACATGCTATTCACACACTTCATTGCTCTACACATCTAGTGACTTCATCCCATCATGCCACCTTTTTCCTTCAAGTGATTTATTTGTGCTGTTGGTATTGGTTACATAATTGTATGCTCAAGCAGATTTATGATGGTTTAAGATTGTCATTTATATTTTGACTAGTCACTTCATTGGTGTGTAGTACGTATTATCTTTGGCTTTGTATAGGTGCCTGTGAACCCATTAACCTGTTGTGATTTATTCTGACCTATCCAAGTGTTTCTTGAGTCACTATCCATTTTCATGTTAAGGGTTGACAATTTGAGTCATTCCCTAGTTTTGCCCACTTGTGTCTATGGGTAGTACCCGTGACAGGGGTCCTAGCCTTTTTTAAGTGTTTTTAATCATGTACTGCTGCGGCCAAGTTTATTCGAGCATTTGCCCGTTCTTGGCCGCAGCAGTAGCCTGGCGCGCGCCCGAGGGTGACGGGCGAGCGCCGAAGCAGCGGAAGAGCGCCCTCTGATCGGAGCGCTCTCTCTACCGCTGCTGGGTCCGCCGGGTCCCCCGGAACCCCCTGCCGCCGTCCCCCACATCGCGGGACACCAGGGCTCCCTCGGGGAGCCCTGGACGCGCGTGCAGGGGGCGCAGGCTCCCGAAGACGCGTGACCGCCATGCCGAGGGGCGGCCACTAGCAAGCCGGGAAATCTCCCGGCTTGCGGATCTGGCCGCACTGCAATTAAGTGTGTCGGCAGTGTACTGTTTACTTATCCTTTTTTGCACTGTGTCAAATAAATAAAATACTATATGTTAATCTGCATACCTGAGTGCTCCCATACGGGTTACTTTTTTCTCTTTCACTCATATATATATATATATATATATATATATATATATATATTGCGCGCGCACACACACATATAACATTTTATCCAACTTTTTCATTTATCATTTGTAGAGAAAATGAACATTGTCGCCAGAAGCGCTATTTTTTCAAAATGTAACATCTCTACTAGTGTAAAATGATACTTCATATAAAGCAGGTTATGGGACCCAGTATAAAATGACTATAATGTCTCTTATCACATCCCAGTATATGGATACTTTCTATTATCACAAGCTGCTAACATGTGACAGGGCTCAGAGTCTGAGCCCAGAATGTGACATACTGAACATTCTCATTCTAAATTTCAAAAAATATTGTGTTGATTTCTGACCTGACTGCCGTGGTTACAGCTCAACCACTCTGTTCTACTGCATGTCACCATTTTCTGCCACAACCAGCTGACGGTGGATCTGCAAGGAGTTCAACGCTCATTGGCATCAAATCTGTGGCTTGGTTAACGTATCATTTCTCCAGCTTTTTATTGTATTGTTTTGAAGTAGATTATATTTATTTAGTTGAATAGATATTTATTTAGTTTAATAGATATTTATTTAGTTAAATAGATTATATTTGTAAGTTTAATAAGTTATATTTCTTAGTTTAATAAGTTATATTTCTTAGTTTAATAAATTATATTTCTTAGTTTAATAAGATATATTTGTTAGTTTAATAAGTTATATTTCTTAGTTTAATAAATTATATTTCTTAGTTTAATAAGTTATATTTCTTAGTTTAATAAGTTATATTTGTTAGTGAATAGATTATATTTGTTAGCACAGTAGATTATATTTACTAGTATTTAAGTCTCCCCCTCAGTGCCCCATTAGGACCCGTGGGCATATTTCACATCTTTTCGGAGTCGCTTATTTTTTAGACCCTCGGAGCCGAAACCTAAAGGGGTCAGCTAAGAAAGTCCGGATCAAGAGGAGCCGCACAGTTTAAAGACAGAACATTTCCAAGGGAGATGGAGACAATTTGGGTAAGATCTGATTAAATGACAACCTTTGGGGAAGGAAAGGGTGACGAGGGAGTGTAAGAGGGGGGTGAGAGAGCAAGGTGCTGTGTCAGATTGGGGCAGAGCAAGAGAACGCAAAAATGATGGGGATTTGCTGCACACTAAAAAAAACAATTAGTCATACTTTTACCGGTGCCCCTTAGTCTCAGGGAAGACCGGCATTTCGTCCAATGGATACAATATGATTGATGGAAAAGGGCACACGGATTTGAATAAAAAAAGATAATTTATTGTGCCACAGACTACAATGTTTCGGCTGCTGGCCTTTCTTTATTGGCTTTAGTGGGTTTAGCCACTTTACCTGAGAAAGGCCAGCAGGCTGAAATGTTGTTGTCTATGGCAATGCAAGAGAAAACAGGTTGGGGGGGTGGGTTCTCGCAAGGTCGCCGACCCATGGGTGAGTGTCCCCGGTGGCAACTAGTCCTGGACCCCGGGAAAGCTGTCTGTGGCCCATACAAGCTGAGTAACATGTAGAAAGGACACATGTATGTTCAGAATGAGTTAGCATGGTATTTTGAGAGGCATCATAGCAGGTCAGTGCAAGTCAGTGCAGAGCACTGCAAGGTCAGTCAATATGAGGAAGGGTCCGATGGAGGAGTTGGAGGGTCCCAGAATATCTCTTAAAGCAGGGGTGCGCAAATCGAGGGGTGCGACATTTTCTTGGGGAGGGGCTCGGCGCTTACAGTGGCCCCTCGCTCTTCCCCACAGCATTTAAATTAAATGCCGGAAATCGCGCGCAAGGCCTCTGTAAGTTCCCTTTCCTTGTCTCCGGCGGCTTCTGGAGACAGCAACGTGGCGTCACATGATGTGGCATTGCCATAGCAACGTGATATCACATGACGTCGTTACATCAGAACGTCGGAGACAAGGTGGGGAGGGTGGAGGGGGGAGCAGGGGAAAAAGGTTGCGCAACCCTGTCTTAAAGCATTGTCTTGCATACAGATCAGAGGCGAAGAATGGATATGGATATCCGATGTTAAGGAGGAAATAATACTGAGATCACTACCGCTAAGACCGATTCGATGGAAGAAGGTGAGTGATGAAATAGCCGTCACTGTGTAACTCTTCCAATTACCTGCAACTTCATGCAAAGAAATAGCAACGCTTGTTTTTAACGCATTAAGCGCCTAATGGGGAATTCAACTGCTGAGAGTTTAAGGGAGTTACTCACCAAACTCAGCGACGTTTCTGTGTCTCTGTGATAACTCCCCCAGGACATGCTTGAAAACCAGAGGTAACTCAATGTATTTTTGATAAATAGAAACATGACCTTCTGGGGAAGGGTATATAATGGGTACTGGGCCTGGTGAGGTGGGTATAACGGGTTCTGGGCCTGGTGAGGTGGGTATAACGGGTACTGGGCCTGGGGAGGGGCGTATAGCAGGGTACTGGGCCTTGGGAGGGTTGTATAACTGGGTACTGAGCCTGGGGAGGGTTGTATAACTGGGTACTGGGCTTGGGGAGGTGGGTATAACGGGTATTTGCCCTGTGGAGGGCGGTATAACGTGGTATTGGGGAGGGGGTATAAGTGGCACAGGAGCTCTTGCGATACAGAGTATCACTGTCCCTGGTTACAAACACTTCATGTCTCCTGCAGATCAGGACACGCACGAAGGTGGTGCCCTTTGTGCCACCAGACGACGAGGCGGGCTACGAGGCGGACGACGAGGCATACGATAAAGCGGGCGTCAAGTGGTGCGAAGAGGTGGGCTACAAGGCGGCCGATGAGGCAGACGACGAAGCGGATGTCAAGTCTGGCGACGTGGTGGACGATGGCCTAGGAGAATATGAGAGGTGTGGACGGATCTGCTGCTTCACCTTTTTTAGGCGGAGGAGAAGACCCCGGGAGCAGGTAGCAGAATACGAGAGGTGCGGACAGATCTGCTGCTTCACCTTTTTTAGGCGGAGCAGCAGACCCCGGGAGCAGGTAGCAGAGGAGCCAGGGCGTAGATCCAGGGGTATTCTAGGGGCCCTGAGAAGTTGGTTTGACCGCAGGAGAGGCAGATAAGATCAGGAAGGCTGCGGGAGGGGCAGGTACTAGAGGGAGATTGGGATATTGGGCGTGAGAGGGTGAGAGAGAACAAGGAGCAGGGCCGGAGCACGGGTTTCATGCGCCCCAGGCGAAACTTAAAATTTGTGCCCCAGTTGTATAAAAAATAATAAGATAAATAAAATAATAAAATAAACAGTGGCGTAGCTATCGGGGCTGCAGGGGGTGCGACCGCACCCCAGCGCGACGCAAAATAAAAATAAAAGGGCGCCAAAATACTGGATAAAAAAAAGAATAATAATTTTTAAAAAAAGATAAATAAATTAGAAATAATAAGAGGAAAAAATAATAATGATTATTAATGCGCCCCTAGGACCTTTGCGCGCTAGGCGACCGCCTAATGGCCGGCCGGCCCTGCGAGGTATGCGGGAGGAAAAGGGGTGAATGGGATAGATATGTAGGGGGATGGGGGAGCAGGTGAGTTATACACAGGGGCACAAGGGCCCCATCACCCGCATCTCTATATACTGAGTGTGCCCCTGTGTATAACAACGCTGATCTGTGCTGCTCCATCTGATCTCACTGCGCAGTGATCCAGGGACCATCCGATCGCCATTTAATGGGGTCAGGAAGGAATTTTTTTCCCCCATTGCACAGCAGGGGTTATGTTTCGCCTTCCTCTGGATCACAGCAACAAACAGCCCTTTGTGCATGAATTATCAGTGAGATCTTTATACACCCTGCATTGGTCTTCACTCCTTTGCTGCCGGAGGGGCCTGCAGTGCATTGCTCTGCGTGTTACTATATCGCTCTGCAATGTGCTGCAGGCCCCTCCCAGCAAAGAGATTAATTATTTCAATAAAATACTCTCTTTAATCCAACCTATGTGTAGTGTCTTTTCTATCCGTTGTATCTATTGCTAACAGCTCAGTGATTCTTCCCCAGGTCGCTGCACTAGTGTCACACTGCCAAGCCGGGTGTGAGGGAGATTTATAGGGTCACATATACACTTCTGCCAAAACACGAGTGCAAACAGGGAGCCCCTCTGATCTCATATCTTTTATTACACAAAACGGTATCTAAAAAGGTAAAAAGAACATACATGGGATTCTGCTACAAATATCTCTCTAATTACAAACCAATTAGCAAATCATTCAGATTAGAGTCGAGCGAAAAGAAAGGGTTAAGTATCTCATGTACAGTATATGCAGTGCAGGCTGTTCTGCGCATTACATGCAGGGGGCAAAGGTTAGGAGATATAAGTAATGCTGATCTCAGAGCTGACCGGCTGACCTGCTCTACCGGCTGACCGGCTGATCTGCTCTACTGGCTGACCGGCTGACCTGCTCTTCTGGCTGACCGGCTGACCGGCTCTACCGGCTGACCGGCTGACCGGCTCTACCGGCTGACCGGCTTCCCTTCTTCCAGCTAACTGACCTGAATTGTGGCCCCTCTATCTCCCAATTAAACGTTTTATTGGCATATTCTTGTTTGACTCGTTCTATACAGACATTTTCTATACATTCATTGTGGGATTTGATAACATCTGTAAGATCTCTCAGAACATCACATTCTGTACGTTTGTGCTGAATATTTTTCCATTCTCAATTTACTTAGGGGCCTTTGCAGAGAGCAGCGCTGGAAATAATTGGAATTGGTAATAAATTGTACCTGTAATGGCGTGATTTTATCTCCATATGCAGAAAGGTCAGAAAACTGCATTTAAAAACATGCTTGATTATGGAGAGTTTCAACCGGCGAGATGCGCGCTGGTGAAACATGTTTGAAAAAAAGCGCGGTTTTTTTTTTTCTTTTCACTCTCGCCGGTGAGCTCCAGTTTCCTGCCAACTTTTGTTGGCGGAGCTAATTGTAGAATTTCTCTCCATTTTAATGGCGCGAACAGCCCCTAGATGGCGATCATACCTTTCTGCATACGGCCCTTTTCAAAACTGGCGAGATTTTGGTTCTCGCCAGCCGTGCGGCGAGTTCTACTAAAAAAAAATAAAAAATGGCGCTTTTTACTCAACTCGCCATTTCCAACCTTATTATAGCCATATAGCGCTAAAAAACGCCGAAATTTCCGTTCGCGCTGCTCTCTGCATAGGCCCCTTAATATTAGTTTTTGGCTTCAATTATTTATATCGAGCCCAAAATACCTTTATACAGAATGCTGATCCCTTTATCCCACAAATGCTGCTTCATTAAAGCCCAGGGGTGGCACTTTGTGCATTCTCAAACTTTTAGGCAACATCCCTAATTTCCAAAAGTGGGATAAAATCTGTGCATATTTAAATGGTTAATTTTTCCATTGTGACAAAATATCAATTTTCTCACTCAGACTACAAAATCCCTCCCCAAATATATCCGTTTCACATAAAAGTGTGTGCGCTTCTCCTTCCGCCTAACTGGCACGTCGTCCTTACGGGCGCCACTCCGTGTAACTCCACGCTGCCCTCCAGTGGCAAAAGAAATAAGATACATTTACTACTGCACCGACACACTTTATTCGAGCAAATACCCAGTATGTACCTGGCAGATACCTGGAATGCGCCGCTCCTCACCTCTGACAAGCCCCGTTCCGTTTGCCTTCCCAGCCTGGGTTCATGCCTGGCTGACGGGCGGCTGATCTGTTAAATGATAATAATTAGGATTTAATAGGCTGCAATGCTTCGCGTGTCTACCAGATGGCATAAATTCATGAATTGTAATGCAGCATATATATACTGTGCAGTATTGCAGCCAGCGGGAATAAAATGCTTCAATCCCTGTCTGGAAAATAACCCAATGCACTCGGGCAAAAAACAGTCACAAACCTCAATACACCCGGGTAAACCCGAATTCGTGGGACTAGCCGAGCTCGAATAAAGTGTGTCGCCAGTGTATACTCGTCTGGCAGCTGCTCCCGTATAAGGTGGGTAACTCTGTATTAGGGGTCTAGGTAGAGTATATTTTATACTTATGTCGGATAGATGAGGAATTTATATTCCTAACGGGTTATTGTGAGAGGCCTTAGATCTTATCCTATATGCACGCAGCCCTCGCCTCTCTGACCTTGAACACATACTTCAATCTGATTTTTTGAGACTTGAAACTGGATTTCCCAAAACAAACTGATTTTAAACACTGACAAGACTGTAACAATGGTATTTGGGACCAGAGCTAAATTGCTAAAGCTACCAATGACAGAGCTTCAGATAAAAACCAGCTCTAATACCATCCTAGCCCCTGTTACTGGTTTGAAATATCTGGGCATATAGTTCAACTCCCATTTAACATTTGGGTTGCACATTGATACCCTGACATCCAAATCCTATGCCAAACTAGGTGTACTTTACAGGAACAAATCCTCCCTAAGGCCCTCATGCAGTAATCGCCTACAGCGATTCAGTAAGCCCAGAGAAGCTGGCGATTAGAGCAAAAATAACCGTTTTTTTTTTTGCCGGAAAATAAATAAATAAATAAAATCTGCAGATGCGCGGTGATAAGCCACTTTTCGGCACTGATCGCCAGTTTTTCAAACACGCTCAATTCTATAAGCCCTGATCAGCTTATTGCGGCTGATCGCCACTTTAAAATTGCTGTTTCTTCTCCAAATTGTCGAGCCACAAAAGTAGGCAAGAAGGTGGGGTGAAGCTGCGATGAAAATAAAATGCATGTATCCCGGAGCTGATATCCATTAATATCAGCATCAGAGACCCCCGGCATGAATCCCATGCATAAAAAATGCATTTACAGGCAACTTCATTACCGCCAAGGCAATGAAGGGGTTATACACCCGTGCCAGGCTTATTGTGGGTAGCGGGGGTGGGAGAAGGTGGTATTTGGCCCTGGCTGGGTGTTTAGGCCTTGCCAGGGGGTTGGGGGATGACTTAACCTCTTCTTTAACTTAGCGGTTAATACCGCTAAGGTAATGAAGGGGTTAACCCCTCCCACTACCCCCCCACCCGGTAGGCCTAAACACCCATCCTTGGGGCCAATACCCGGTTCACCCACCCCCGCTACCCACAATAAACACAAATACACATAACAGCCCCACTGGCCACCTCCTAGGTCCCTAATAAACCATTACAATATTCATAAAACCATTATTTTGTTTACCCCCAGGATTATTACATGGGGTTAGGGCTATGTTATTTAGTGAGGGGTTGTATGTTTGTATTTGTAAGGACAGGCAAGGCCGGAGCCAGAAGGGGTTCTCCTGCCTCTGTCCTCCCTGTCTCCTGACCCTTCCTGTAGCCGGACAAAGAAGAAGAAGCAGGCACACGGTCTTACTCAAAGGAGGTTTAATATGCCATAAAGTCCAACGTTTCGGCAGTCAAATACTGCCTTTCTCAAGGTGAAGGCTACCAAACACAAGAAACAGTCACAATATATACCACCCCCCCTGATACTCACCCCTCCCGGCTCTGCCACATAACCAGGATGCTGACGCCCACCTGATGACGTCAGAGCTACCATATGGCGCCCCCTAGTGACGTCAGACGTCTAGGTCTAAATCCCTGGCAATACAGCATAGAGCTGCCTTGGAGGACTGCAGCCACAGCCACACATGGGGGAGTGTTCAGTCTGGGGAGAGGTGTGGCTGTGGCTGCAGTCCTCCAAGACAGCTCTATGCTGTATTGCCAGGGATTTAGACCTAGACGTCTGACGTCACTAGGGGGCGCCATATGGTAGCTCTGACGTCATCAGGTGGGTGTCAGCATCCTGGTTATGTGGCAGAGTGGGGTGGGGTTGCATCCCTTGTTTTTATGACTTTCTAATAAAGATAGATTTTTGCCAGACCAGCCTCTTCTCTGGATCATGGTGCGCTGCACTTTCTCTAGGGAAGGCCTGCACAACTCCAGTCCTCGAGGGCCGCACACAGGCCAGGTTTTTAGGATATCCCTACTTCAGCACAGCTGGCTCAATTAGTGGCTCAGTACGACTGCCTGAAACTTGGGGGGGTGGGTGGGAGACTGCCTGAAACTTGGGGGGGTGGGTGGGAGACTGCCTGAAACTTGGGGGGGTGGGTGGGAGACTGCCTGACACTTGGGTGGGTGACTGCCTGACACTTGGGTTGACTGCCTGACACGTGGGTGACTGACTGCCTGACACGTGGGTGGGTGACTGACTGACATGTTAGACTGCCTGACACGTGGGTGGGTGGGTGACTGACTGCCTGACATATGGGTGGGTGCCTGACTGACACGTGGGTGACTGACTGACACGTGGGTGAGTGGGTGAGTGGGTTGGTGTCTGTATACATTCTGTCACTGATACACACAGACACTGGGAGGGGGCAGTCACACACACACTGGGGGGGGGCAGTCACACACAAACACAGAATGGGAGGGGGGCAGACACACACACACAGAATGGGAGGGGGGCAGACACACACACACACACAGAGAATGGGAGGGGGCAGACACACACACACACACACAGACTTGGAGGGGGCACTTACACACACTGGGAGAGGGGCATCACACAGTGGCAGGGGGCAGACAGACACACACACAGACACACAGACTGGGAGGGGGCAGTCACACATACACACAGACTGGGAGGGGGGCAGTCAAACATACACTGGGAGGGGGGCAGTCACACACACACAGACTGGGAGAGGGGCAGTCACACACACACAGACTGGGAGGGGGGAGGGCAGTCACACACACACAGACTGGGAGGGGGAGGGCAGTCACAGACACAAACAGACTGGGAGGGGGGGCAGTCACACATACACTGGGAGGGAGGGGCAGTCACACATACACACAGACTGGGAGCGGGGCAGTCAAACATACACTGGGAGGGGGGGCAGTCACACACAAACAGACTGGGAGAGGGGCAGTCACACACACACAGACTGGGAGGGGGAGGGCAGTCACACACGCACAGACTGGGAGGGGGGGCAGTCACACACACATAGACTGGGAGGGGGGGCAGTCACACACACACAGACTGGGAGGGGGGTAGTCACACACACACTGGGAGGGGGGCAGTCACACACACACTGGGAGGGAGGGGCAGTCACACACACACAGACTGGGAGGGGGCAGTCACACACACACACACACACTGGGTGCGGGGCAGTCACACACACACTGCGAGGGGGGCAGTCACACACCCACACTGGGTGGGGGGCAGTCACACACCCACACTGGGTGGGGGGGCAGTCACACACACACTGGGAGGGGAGGCAGTCACACACACTGGGAGGGGGGCAGTCACACACACACTGGGAGGGGGGCAGTCACACACACTGGGAGGGGGGGCAGTCACACACACACTGGGAGGGGGCAGTCACACACACACTGGGAGGGGGGGCAGTCACACACACACTAGGAGGGGGGCAGTCACACACACTGGGAGGTGGGGCAGTCATACACACACAGACTGGGAGGGGGGCAGTCATACACACACAAACTGGGAGGGGAGGCAGTCACACACACAGACTGGGAGGCAGGCAGTCATACACACACAAACTGGGAGGGGGGCAGTCACACACACAGACTGGGAGGGGGGCAGTCACACACACAGACTGGGAGGGGGGCAGTCACACACACAGACTGGGAGGCGGGCAGTCACACTTGCACAGACTGGAAAGGGGAGCAGTCACACACACACAGACTGGGAGGCAGGCAGTCACACACACAGACTGGGAGGGGGGCAGTCACACACACAGACTGGGAGGGGGGCAGTCACACACACAGACTGGGAGGGGAGGCAGTCACACACACTGGGAGGGCGGGAAGTCACACACACAGACTGGGAGGGGGGCAGTCACACACACAGACTGGGAGGGGGGCAGTCACACACACAGACTGGGAAGGGGGCAGTCACACACACAGACTGGGAAGGGGGCAGTCACACACACAGGCGACATGGGGCTTACCTGTAATGCCACTGTAGGGAGCCAGAAGTAGTGAGGCTTTTTTCCAGTCTGCCGGCAGTTTCAGTTGCCAGCTGTGAGCCTTCCTTCTGGTGAAAACACACACACACACACACACACACACACACACACACACACACACACACACACACACACACACACACACACACACACACACACACACACACTGACATCCGTCCCCAATTGGGGGAAAAATAATAATACCGCCGCATCCTCCTCACGCTGCCGCCTCCGCGCACCGCCGCATCCTCCTCACGCCGCCGCCTCCGCGCACCGCCGCATCCTCCTCACGCTGCCGCCTCCGCGCACCGCCGCATCCTCCTCACGCTGCCGCCTCCGCGCACCGCCGCATCCTCCTCACGCTGCCGCCTCCGCGCACCGCCGCATCCTCCTCACGCTGCCGCCTCCGCGCACCGCCGCATCCTCCTCACGCTGCCGCCTCCGCGCACCGCCGCATCCTCCTCACGCTGCCGCCTCCGCGCACCGCCGCATCCTCCTCACGCTGCCGCCTCCGCGCACCGCCGCATCCTCCTCACGCTGCCGCCTCCGCGCACCGCCGCATCCTCCTCACGCTGCCGCCTCCGCGCACCGCCGCATCCTCCTCACGCTGCCGCCTCCGTGCACCGCCGCATCCTCCTCACGCTGCCGCCTCCGCGCACTGCCGCATCCTCCTCACGCTGCCGCCTCCGCGCAACGCCGCATCCTCCTCACGCTGCCGCCTCCGCGCACCGCCGCATCCTCCTCACGCTGCCGCCTCCGCGCACCGCCGCATCCTCCTCACGCTGCCGCCTCCGCGCACCGCCGCATCCTCCTCACGCTGCCGCCTCCGCGCACCGCCGCATCCTCCTCACGCTGCCGCCTCCGCGCACCGCCGCATCCTCCTCACGCTGCCGCCTCCGCGCACCGCCGCATCCTCCTCACGCTGCCGCCTCCGCGCACCGCCGCATCCTCCTCACGCTGCCGCCTCCGCGCACCGCCGCATCCTCCTCACGCTGCCGCCTCCGCGCACCGCCGCATCCTCCTCACGCTGCCGCCTCCCCGCGCACCGCCGCATCCTCCTCACGCTGCCGCCTCCGCGCACCGCCGCATCCTCCTCACGCTGCCGCCTCCGCGCACCGCCGCATCCTCCTCACGCTGCCGCCTCCGCGCACCGCCGCATCCTCCTCACGCTGCCGCCTCCGCGCACCGCCGCATCCTCCTCACGCTGCCGCCTCCGCGCACCGCCGCATCCTCCTCACGCTGCCGCCTCCGCGCACCGCCGCATCCTCCTCACGCTGCCGCCTCCGCGCACCGCCGCATCCTCCTCACGCTGCCGCCTCCGCGCACCGCCGCATCCTCCTCACGCTGCCGCCTCCGCGCACCGCCGCATCCTCCTCACGCTGCCGCCTCCGCGCACCGCCGCATCCTCATGCTGCCGCCTCCGCGCACCGCCGCATCCTCCTCACGCTGCCGCCTCCGCGCACCGCCGCATCCTCCTCACGCTGCCGCCTCCGCGCACCGCCGCATCCTCCTCACGCTGTCGCCTCCGCGCACCGCCGCATCCTCCTCACGCTGCCGCCTCCGCGCACCGCCGCATCCTCCTCACGCTGCCGCCTCCGCGCACTGCCGCATCCTCCTCACGCTGCCGCCTCCGCGCACCGCCGCATCCTCCTCACGCTGTCGCCTCCGCGCACCGCCGCATCCTCCTCACGCTGCCGACTCCGCGCACCGCCGCATCCTCCTCACGCTGCCGCCTCCGCGCACCGCCGCATCCTCATGCTGCCGCCTCCGCGCACCGCCGCATCCTCCTCACGCTGCCGCCTCCGCGCACCGCCGCCGCCTCGCGCACGGTACCAGTCACCAGGGGCAAAACCCGGGACATTTCCGGGACGGACTGTCAACCGGGACAGCACAGAAAAAAACGGGACTGTGCCGGCAAAACCGGGACAAATGGTCACTCTATAAATACACCTTATACTCCACATGCAGCACGTAACCGTGAATGCAGTATATACTCTATATACGCTATGTACCCCAATTACGACACCTTATAACCCTGCATGCAGCAAATGTACACCTTATAATCCACATACCGCACTTAACCCTGACTGCGGTATATACACTATACCCGCCATGTAACCCAATTACAGCACATTACAACACTGAATGCAGCATAAATACACCTTATACTCCACATGCAGCACGTAACCGTGAATGCAGTATATACACTATATACGCTATGTAACCCAGTTACAGTACATTGTAACGGCGAATGCAGCACCTATACACACCCTAGCGTACAACAGAACGTAACTACGAGTGCAGTATACACACTATATATACCATGTCACCCCATTACAGCCCATTGTAACTTCGGATGCGGTATATATACACCCCCTATAATCCAAATACAATATACGCCATGTAACCCAATTACAGCCAATTGTACCTCGAATGCAGCTCGTATTCCTTATACCCCGAATACAACGCATTATAACCATACCCCGAATACAACGCATTATAACCACACTGAGGTGTATACACTTTATTCCCCACATACAGCCCGCTATCACTACGAATGCGGTATGCAGCGATACCCACGGCCATTCTTGCATTGATCATAACTTTATCCAATGTTGAAAGAAATCAATTACAGCACATTATACCACTGCCATGTAACCCCACTGAGTGTCCCGTGCTCCAACCCCGGGGGGGGGGGGGTTGGGGGATACCCACGGCCATTCTGTTGGGGGAACCGTCGTGGCAAAAAAACGTGGGGGGTTGTTGTGCCTCTCCTCGTCCTCCCTCTGGCCCCCCCCCCTCCCCAGCCGCAGAGGCTGATGGAGGGCGAGCCACGTGGCAAGGGAATCCCCCCTGGCTATTCCCTGGTACCGGCAAGGGGATCCCCCCGTTCCCCGGAGGCCCCCCCTCCCCGCCCGCCAGCTACCAAGGCTGATGGAGGGAGAGCCACGCGGTAAGGGGGATCCCCACTAGCTATCCCTTGGTCCGGCAGGCGGATCCCCCCCTTCGCCGGAGGCCCCCCCCTCCCCGCCCGCCGAGCAGGCCAGCCACGGAGGCTCACCTGGAGGAGAGGAGAGGACACTAAACTTCGCAGCAGACCGGGAGCAGAATGGAAGATTCAGCTCCCGGCTGCCTCTTTTGTACTGACCTAGGCCTGCCCCCCCCCCCAGGGGGGGCCGCGATGGCGGCCCAGAGATCCCAGGGAGGTGAGGGGGGAGGGGGCTTGCCCCCTGGTCATGGGCTTCCCTTGCCTAATTGGCTGGAGGGATTGCTTCTGCAGGGGGCCAAGCTTTATATATTATGTGTATAGACTCTACCGCGCTGGGAGTCCATCACCGGACCTGATAATCAGCCCTTCCCCGCTCACCATTTGTCCCGGCACTTAGCTGCTCCCAGCCCTTTGTCACGACCCAGCATTTCTCTGCAGACAACGCAGCTAAGTGAATTACTGTGCCTGCATGCAAAGAAATGCTAAAACACACATTACATTACTGGCTGCCTTTCTAAGGCCGTGTTCGGGGTGGCTGCTACGCGACGCGTGCGTGCGCACGTCCGTCGCAATTTCAGATTGTTTGGTGGGAGTGTTCAAACTGAAAACTCCACCGGCGGTAAAGTGCAGCGTTGACGCCGCTGTAACCAGAAATGATATTTGGGGCTGCAGTCGCATCACGTGAGCTGGTTCAGCGAACCAGCTCCGTGACACGTTCCCCCCTCCAAGCCCACAAATGCCGCGACCCGACTCCTGCAGCCTGAACACAGATCGCCAGGCTGCAGGAGCACGCGGGGGAGGTGCGCGTGGACGCACGCTGCCGCAGCAGCCACGCTGAACTCAGCCTTACTGTATGGGGAAAAGGCTACACTCTAACATGGGGCATAAAGTGCTTTTCTACATATATATAGCCTGGCCTTCGGCATCTATTGCTAATTCTGGGCCTTTCCTCTGTCAGTCCTGTTAGAACAGGCAGTGGAAAGGTTAATTCCTTCAGTTAGCCTGTTTGCATTTCAGCTCTGAGTATAGTAGCAATATTCAGGGGCAGGCCTAAGCAACCTTTGAGCATGTTAATCCAAAGGGTGGATATGGGTTGGAACACCCCCTGATGTGTGTGAGCCAATCGGAATCCAGCTTTTAGTTGTAATGATTCAAAGCTAGAGACACTCCCGGAGCGGAGGGGGGGAGGAAAGGGGAGCGGAGGAGGGGGGGGGAAAGGGGAGCGGAGGAGGGGGGGGAAAGGGGAGCGGAGGAGGGGGGGGAAAGGGGAGCGGAGGAGGGGGGGAAAGGGGAGCGGAGGGGGGGGAAAGGGGAGCGGAGGGGGGGGAAAGGGGAGCGGAGGGGGGGGGAAAGGGGAGCGGAGGAGGGGGGGGGAAAGGGGAGCGGAGGAGGGGGGGAAAGGGGAGCGGAGGGGGGGGGAAAGGGGAGCAGAGGGGGGGGGAAGGGGAGCGGAGGGGGGGGGAAAGGGGAGCGGAGGGGGGTATGGGGAGCGGAGGGGGTGGTGGAAAGGGGAGCGGGGTCGGGGAAAGGGGAGCAGGATGGGGGAGATAGGGGAGCGGGAGGGGGGGAGAAAGGGGAGGGGGGAGAAAGGGGAGCGGGAGGGGGGAGAAAGGGGAGCGGGAGGGGGGAGAAAGGGGAGGGGGGGAGAAAGGGGAGCGGGGGGGGAGAAAGGGGGGGGGAGAAAGGGGAGGCGGGGGGAGAAAGGGGAGGGGGGGGAGAAAGGGGAGGGGGGGAGAAAGGGGAGGGGGGGGGGAGAAAGGGGAGGGGGGGGGAGAAAAGGGAGGGGGGGGAGAAAGGGGAGGGGGGGGGAGAAAGGGGAGGGGGGGGATCGACACACTGCTTGGACAGTTAAGGCAGGTGTCATTACGTCCCTCATAACGCACACACAAAAAATGTCTGCTACAGCCGTGTATAACGCGGGGGAACTCTTCCCTAACTCCTCCTGTTGTCACCCTTCAAATCCCGGCACCAAACTTGGGCGCAAAGACCTTGCAACAATTTGCCTCGCTACATCACCCCCTTGGCCTAATAAACATGCTATTACTATTAGTTCACAATAGCCCAAGGAAGGGGGGTTACATTTGTTGGGCGATCTGATTGAAAAACACAAAGCCCCCCCCCCGTTCCCCGTGACTCGCCCCCCCCCCCCTCAGTTCCCCGTGACTCGCGGCTCGAACCCCCCCCCCGTTCCCCGTGACTCGCGTCGTCCCCCCGTTTCCCGTGACTCGCGGCTCGCCCCCCCCGTTCCCCATGACTCGCCCCCCCCCCCCCGTTCCCCGTGACTCGCGCTCCCCCCCCGCCGGCGCCCACTTGTTCCCCGATGTGCCGTCCGGCTGAGTGAGGCGTGCAGCCGGCGGCAGGAAGCACCCTGTGTGGGCCTGAGGCGCGAGGCTGCGCGCCTGAAATGGGAGAGTTACTGGCGCCATAAGCTGAGGCGGGACGCGCAGTTACTTACCTGAGGGGGAGGTAGCGCCGGGGAGGTAAGGAAGCGGCTGGGGTAGGAGGGCCGCGCTTCCCCTCCGTCTGGAGCCGGTGCAGGGCGGCGCACGTGATGGGGGGGGATGGACAGAGGGGGGGGGGGGTGGTGTGTGTGTGTGTGTGTGTGTCCTGTCTGTATATGTGTATGTGTATGTGTCCTGTCTGTCTATCTGTGTCCTGTCTGTGTATCTCAGTGTGTGTGTGTGTATCTGTGTGTGTCTCAGTGTGTGTGTATCTCAGTGTGTGTGTGTGTGTGTGTGTATCTGTGTGTGTCTCAGTGTGTGTGTATCTCAGTGTGTGTGTGTGTGTGTATCTGTATGTGTCTCAGTGTGTGTGTATCTTTGTGTGTGTCTCAGTGTCCTGCCTGTGTGTGTCTCCGTCGTCCTGCCTGTGTGTGTCTCCGTGTGTGTGTGTATCTCTGTGTGAGTGTATGTGTGTGTCCGGCCAATGAGAGGTGTGCGGGGGCGGGCCAAGGGAGCCAATGGGATTGCCGCTAGGGACACAGGGGACACAGGGAGACACGGCCACAGAACACTTTCACAAATATATAGTAGATAGATAGATAGATAGATAGATAGATAGATAGATAGATAGATAGATAGATAGATAGATAGATAGATAGATAGATAGACACACACTATTAAGGTTATGGTGGGTAAAAAAGTGACAAAAACCTTCCACAGTAAAGCATAAAGCAACTGTAAATATTACTGTATGTTCATTTGCATGTCTTAGACAGGTCTGCAACCCTGTCTTTCCCCATTGTCACCCAGCATACAGCGCTTCCACTGCAGCAAGGGATTCTGGGAAATGACATGCAAATGAGCACTCAGTGCCACCTTTTGTCTCAAGCTCGTATTACACAAGCCAATCCTCAAGCCAATGCACACTGTTTTAAACACAGCTTTTAGACAGAGGCTGGGATGAGATGCAAAGCCATTAAACCCACTCACAGACATGTTTCAACCTTTTTTTTTTTAACTTTTTTATTCAACAACTTTTTTTAAGTTTACAGACTTTTTTGGAAACCAAAAAAACACACCATAGTGACAACAGTCACCCAACATTAGAAAGACACCAAAACATAATATATTTACATTTTCTTCCTTCATCCTTCAGATATATACAAACACAAAGATAAACTTTTCAGAAGGGAAAAAAAAAACATAACTTTACGAAAAAACCCTATAACCAAAACATCATACAAAGATAAGAACCATATACTTCAAGATTCTTTCATTTAAAAACAAAAACCCTTTCTCTATTCTCAAGTGATGCGATCATCTGTTTTAATTCTTTCTCCATACGTTCCAAACCTCTCTTACTTTCCTCTAACTGGAATCCAGACATCACACTTTTTTCATACCCGTCCCTTGCCTCTTTCACATCCCAATATCTCCGCCCAAATCCCCTCGCAAGTTGATTGTGCAAAACCTCTTCCTTTGTAAGCCCTACTTCATCCTTTCCCTGGGTGCTCCTCCCCTTACTATCTCCCGCAGAATTTGCCTCTTTTGCCTGTACAATCCCTTTTTTGCCTGCCTTTTCTTCACTTTCGTTCCCACTTACTCCACTTACACTTCTCTGTATTTTAGTTCCCTCCACGCTTATCTGACTTTTTTGTGAGGACGAGCTGTTGCTCTCGCTACTCTCTTTCTCCCTCACCTCTCCCCTAGCCTCTTTTATTTTAACCCACTGTACATGCTCCTTTTTTAATTCTTCATATTGCTCTTTTGTCAGATGTTTTCTTTGGTACATCATTTTTTCCAATCTTTCTATTATCTGTTCATCACTACTACCCCCATGCTGCTTCCGGAAAATACCCACCCAAAACAGAACATCTCCCACTGCGTTCTCAAATTGTTCCATTTTCTCTTTTAGGGTTACCTTCCCTGATACTTTTTTAACTTTACCCTCTACACCCTTCTCTCTAGGCTCCACTTTACTCTGGCAATCCTTATCATCCTTTGTTTCTATCCCTTGCGAAGACTCGTTTTTGCTTCCACTAACAACAAACCCTTTACACTTACTCTTTCCCTCTTTACCTTTTCCACTCGCACCACCAGGGCCTGCCTTCTCCTCAGTTTCTTGCGCTTCCCTATCTAACTTCTTATTTTCCTCTTTTCCTTTACTTACGGTCTGTTCCTCTTCCCCACTCCCGTCAATACTGGACAAATCCAGCGCACAAAACTTTGACTTCGTCACCTTATCTTGCCGTAGCTCACTCTTCCCCTCCCCATCAACTGTACAAACATCATTGTCCCTTTGTAAACTTCGTTTTTGCGCCCCTTTCTTGTGTCCGGTCATGTCCATTATTTCCACTTCCACCTCCCCCTCTATTGGGCCACTCTCTACCATTTCTTCCCTTCTTAAATCCTCCTCATACATTGCTGTTATAACCGGATCAAGCCCTCCCTCTTGGGAACTCTCCATCTCACAAATTCCCAGACCCTCCACTGTCTCTTCCTCTTCTTCTAGCACACTGCCCCCTTTTGCTGCCTGGGCATATGTCCTTTTAGTGCACTGCCGTGCCAAGTATCCTTCCTCTCCGCAAAGATGGCATCTCTTAGGGACTCCACAGTTGGCTGCAGTATGTCCCTCTTCCCCGCAATTACGGCACACAATTCCCGTTTTCCTGCAACCCTCCTTTGTATGTCCATAAGTGTGGCAATGCCTGCAATATAGAGGCTGTCCCGAGTAAAACAAAAATCCTCTGTCTCCTCTGATATTGAACATGGCCGATGGGTGTGTCACTCCTCCCGCACATGATGGATCCCGTCTCAACCGTACCCAGAAACGTCTCTTCCCGTTGAACATGCCATATGGGTTTTTAAGTTCTTCACCTCCTCTGATCATTTCACAATACCGTTTCAAAAAAGTCACAATCTCCTCTTTCCTTGCATACGGATTGTACATGTGAAGTACAAGTGGTCTCTCCTCCAGCATAAAACTTGGAATTACCTTGATGCCATGTAAGATCGGGTCACCAGACTTCTCCTTGCACTTTTCAAAAGTGCACCAAACATCCGCTTCTTGATGACAGGTCAGGTCATAAATCCCCTGTGCAGGGAAATCCTGAAGGCAGAAGATCCTCTCAGTGTCCAGACCGATCAATTGCTTCAGCACCTTCTCCACTATCCACAGCAGGTTCACTCGACTTCTCTCGGTCTCCTCGATCAGGAACCGAATGGAATTGCGCATTCCAGCTTGTGACGTCATCTCTGCTCTCTCAAGCTCAGGGGCGGCACCCCAAAAGCAGCAAGGGACTTTAGCCAGTAAAGGCGATGTCCCAGGGCAAAGGTGCCGGCCCCTCACTTCCGCATCCGCTCGCTCAGAACCGCTCGCTCAGGATCACTCCTCTTAGCTCGAGATGGCGTGCCCCCCCAAAAGCAGCAGGAGTCTTTAGTCCCCGAAGGGACGATGACTCAAGGCCAAGGGGACACAGGCTCAGCTACACAGCTGTTTCGACCTTAATGGGTCTCATCAGTGTGGGGTTGGTCTTAATGGCAAAGCAGGTTTGAGACTAGACTAGGTAATCACCACTACTATTAAGGTTATGGTGGGTAAAAAAGTGACAAAAACCCTCCACAGTAAAGCATAAAGCAACTGTAAATATTACTGTACTGTATGTTCATTTGCATGTAAAGGTAATCCCAAGTTTTATGCTGGAGGAGAGACCACTTGTACTTCACATGTACACTCCGTATGCAAGGAAAGAGGAGATTGTGTGTTTTTTGAAACGGTATTGTGAAATGATTAGAGGAGGTGAAGAACTAAAAAATCCGTATGGCATGTTCAACGGGAAGAGACGTTTCTGGGTACGGTTCAGACGGGATCCATCATGTGTGGGAGGAGTTACACACCCACCGGCCATGTTCAATATTAGAGGAGACAGAGGATTTTTGTTTTACCCGGGACAGCCTCTATATTGCAGGCATTGCCACACTTATGGACATACAAAGGAGGGTTGCACGAAAACGGGAATTGTGTGCCGTAATTGCGGGGAAGAGGGACATACTGCAGCCAACTGTGGTGTCCCTAAGAGATGCCATCTTTGCGGAGAGGAAGGACACTTGGCACGGCAGTGCACTAAAAGGACATATGCCCAGACAGCTAAAGGGGACAGTGTGCTAGAAGAAGAGGAAGAGACAGTTGAGGGTCAGGGAATTTTTGAGATGGAGAGTTCCCAAGAGGGAGGGCTTGATCCGGCTATAACAGCAATGTATGAGGAGGATTTAAGAAGAGAAGAAAGGGTAGAAAGTGGCCCAATAGAGGGTTTGGCGGGTTCTATAAGTGATATCGTGGAGAAAAAAGAGGAAGATTTCTTCCTGGACTCCTTGGCCCAGAAACTGGAGGTGGGGGGAGGGGAGGAGACGGGAACAGTGCATCAGAAAGATGCGGGGGAGGGGGAAATACGGTCATTGAGTGTGGTGGAACCTAGCTGGGCGGAAAGTATGGAGTTTCAAGATGCACAGAGGGGGAGGGAAGGTCCCCAAGATGTCTTGGAGGAGGAAATGGAAATAGGAGGGAAAAAAGCTCAAAAGCGTAAAAATCTGCAAGGGATAGAAACAAAGGAAGATAAGGATAGCCAGAGTAAAGGGGAGCCTAGAGAGGAAGGTGTAGAGGGTAAAGTTGTAAAAGTATCAGGGAAAGTAACCCTAAAAGTGAAGATGGAACATTTTGAAGACGCAGTGGGAGATGTTCTGTTTTGGGTTGGTATTTTTCGGAAGCAGCATGGGGGGAGTAGTGAGGAACAGATAATAGAAAGATTAGAAAAACTGATGTACCAAAGAAAACAGCTGACAAAAGAGCAGTATGAAGAATTAAAAAAGGAGCATGTACAGTGGGTTAAAATAAAAGAGGCTAGGGGAGAGGTGAGAGAGAAGGAGAGAAGTGAGGGCAATAGCTCGTCCTCACAAAGCCAGATAAGCGTGGAGGGAACTAAAATACAGAGAAGTGTAAGTGCAGTAAGTGGGAATGAAAGTGATGGAAAGGCAGGCCAACAGAGTGGGGGTGAAGGGGGAGAGATTAGGGAAAGTAAAGGGGGAAAAGGAGAAAAGGCAGGCCTTAGTGGAAGAACAAAAGTAAGTAATGAAAGCGAGAGAGAAAGGAAGGCGAGGGAGTGGCATGTAAAAGAGGTGATAAATAATATAAATAAAGAGGCAGGTGACTTAGGGTTAAATGTTTCAAAAACGGAATGGCTGAAAGTACAGTTCCCAAAAGCAGAGGTGTCTAAAGAGGAAGTAAGAAAATTAGGAATACAATGTAGTACGTATCATATCCGTGAGGCGTTAGAGAAATTGCTGGGACACGTGAAGTAATTAGATGCAATGTTAAATGTCCTGTGGAAAGTACGAAAAGTCGCGTGTAGAAATGGGAAGTAACCATATTTTTTTGCATTGAGTGTGTTTGGTAGTAGATGCACAGATGATGCCTTGGAATGTGTTGTTTTGTTTGGCTTTTTAGAATGGTTTTGTGCCTTTGGGTTGGTTTTTGTCTTGGCAATATAAGGATTGTATAGTGATGTTTTCGGTTTATTATTTTCTGTAAAATGATACTAAATGGTTGTTAATATGTGAACCGTAAAAAAAAAAAAAAAAATGTCTGTGAGTGGGTTTAATGGCTTTGCATCTCATCCCAGCCTCTGTCTAAAAGCTGTGTTTAAAACAGCATGCATTGGCTTGAGGATTGGCTTGTGTAATACGAGCTTGAGACAAAAGGTGGCACTGAGTGCTCATTTGCATGTCATTTCCCAGAATCCCTTGCTGCAGTGGAAGCGCTGTATGCTGGGTGACAATGGGGAAAGACAGGGTTGCAGACCTGTCTAAGACATGCAAATGAACATACAGTAATATTTACAGTTGCTATATATATATACATATATGTACCCCTCAGTTTTATACAGTCATGGTGTTCATCATGTGTGGGACGCAGAGCCCAGAACCTAATGTCATGTTAGCATCAGAAAGTCACAGTAATAACTCAGCACTCACCCATGTAACACCTTCTCTGGTAGCTCTCTGTCTGTGTCTCTATCTACCTTTCTGTCTCCTGCATGACCAGGGAGGCTGCGAGGGACCCCCTCCCCCTCCGAACCGGTACCCACATATAACAGACGAGTAATGACAGACTCAGTTTGGAGGTATAAAAGGCCGCGGCTTTGTTTATTAACAATCATAATACTGGAGTAAGCCATAGTCCAAGCCAGAGTGGGGTCAGAGGGTCAGCCAGGCCTTGGCCTGCTGCCCCCGTACCCGGCCGACCCCTAAAGAGCCGGCCGTTGTCGCGAGTGGGTTCCCGGGTGTCACGTTAGCTTGACCCCGCCCAATCGCTCCTACCCCCGGGCGACGCCCGCCCCGAGCCCATCTGGCAAGGACAAGCACTTACCCCCGAACTGCCGCCACTCACGGCTCTATTTAAACCTCCTTAAATTAGACCGTGCCGCCAACCCCGCAAGGACCCTCTCCAGCCCCTCCTGCAAATCGTTATTGAACAAGTCCGCCCCTATCTCGGATAAGTGTGTGCCGTCGGCCCGGAACAGGCTGGTTGACTTGTAGTCAAACTCGTGATGGGTGATCTGCCATCCCCCACACTGCATCACAAACTTCCCCACCATCTTGTTCAGTTTGACCCGCGGTCGGTCGATGGCCCCTCCACACTCTCCTGCACAATATGTCTGACCAAACGATCTGTACTTCTGGCCAACTGGTGAGTATGAGGGCCAGGTCGTGTTTTATTGAATTAACCAGCTTGAAGTAGCGTCGAGCGGCCAGGTCGTTGCCCCCGACATGGAGGAGCAAGATCTGCGGCGCCCTCCTATCCCTGCCCATCACCATTAGCCGCGGGAGCAACTGAGCCCACCGCAGCCCCCAACCTCCCCCCCATACCACATTTGCCTCCTCCGTTCGCAACCCGAGGTTAGCCCCGCATGGGCGTTTGACAGCCCGCTTCTCTGCCCAGTGTATAAGCGAGTCTCCGATTATCCAAGTGGGTGCGGCGTCTGTGAAGGTATAAAGAGGATGAGGGGGTTTATCCAAGCACGCTAAATCCCAGATAATGCGGGCCTGATATAGGACCGGTATCTGTTAGACTTCCATCGCCCTATCTTTTGTATCGCAGCTACTGACAGCCCCGCGCGTGATGCCTCCGTTGCCGCCCCAATCCGGAACGAATGTGTCCCGTATTGTGCCTCTTCGAGGCCCTGGTGTCTTAGGCACATGCGGAAAACCCGCATGTACTGGAATCTAGATAACGGTACCCCGTCTGCGTGAAGGAGCAGGGGACCCTGACCGTCTGGCCTGCATGCCAAGTATTCCCTGAGCGTGCTCACTGGGCAAAATTTAGTCCCTGGTAGCCCTAGCAAAGATATCCACGCTCCCCTCCCCCGCTGGTCTGTTTTTGACCTTTTCACGTGTAGTTTGACCCACCCTTCCCCTAAGACTATGTCCTCAAACTGCATCCCTCCCTCGCCCTTGCGCGACGCGCACACCAACTCCCCAGCTCGCAGTGCTGCGAAGAAAGCCAATGCAAACGTCAGCCGGAAAAGTTTCGCCTCGAACCCCGATAGGCACACTCTGTCTGTGGCCTGCATTAAACCTTCTAATATCGCTGGTGTCACTGGCCGTCTGCTGTCATTTGTCGCCGTCCCCTTTGTTAAACCCGCTAGGACCCTTTTGATGATAAACGCCTTCGTTGAGTCCCCCTTGCCCTCTAGCTGCAAAAAGAAGGAGACTCCTGTCACTTTTTTCCCTATGGATCCTCCCGCTAAAACCCTTGCCCTTAAGTTTAGGACAAATGATAGCAAGGTCCCGACTCCCAATACGTCGAGACCCAATTCCCCTGCCAGACATTGATAATCGCGCCACGCTGCCGAATAGGCCCGCCACGTACCCCGGAGCCAGCGATGATCGTACCAACGAGGTCACTGGGTCGTCGCCAGCACCCAAAGGTCTGCAGGGCATGGACTGCCGATTAGGTCCGCCTCGGGGGCCAGTCTCCGAAACAGCGCCATCTGTAACCGGGATAAGGCATCAGCAATGTTATTCGCCACCCCCGGGACATGTCGAGCCTTGAACGCTATGTTCAATTGCAAGCATGCCAGTACGAAACAGCGCAGAAGGGACAGCACCGGCGGGGAGCGTGAGCCGAAATTGTTCACGGCTTCCACTACACCCATGTTGTCTGTCCAAAAAATTACTTGCTTATTCGCGAATAAGTGACCCCACAGGCGCACTGCGACGAGCAAGGGAAATAGTTCCAAGAACGCCAAGTTCTTAATGAGCGGCGTCCCCCGCCAGTGGGGAGGCCACCGCTCCGCGCACCATGCCCCACCGAAGTAGGCCCCAAAACCGACTGACCCTGAGGCGTCTGTAAACAACTGCAACTCTGTGTTGTTGGATGGGGGACCTCGCCACAAGGTTCTGCCGTTATAATCCTTTAAAAAACGCAGCCACACCGTCAAGTCCTTTCGGATTTCGGCGGTGAGGCGGATGAAGTGGTTGGGTCGTCTCACCCCGACCGTTGCTGCGGAGAGGCGCCTGGCGAAAACCCTCCCAGCCGGCATTACGCGCGCAGCAAATACTAAGTGGCCTAGCAGCGCCTGGAAGTGCCTCAATGATGTTTTCTTGAGAGCTATGAATTCGCGGAGAAGCCTGCTTAGGGCGACCAGCTTCTCCGGAGGGAGCCTGTACTCCATCGCCTTAGAGTCGATTTCTATGCCCAAAAAGGTAAGAGTGGTTGTTGGCCGCACCGTCTTCTCGTCGGTCAAAGGAACGCCGAACTCACGCGCCAGGGCTGAAAATTCGAACAGCCACCTAGCGCATAAGTCCGAACCCCTGGGGCCAACAAAAAGGAAGTCGTCCAAGTAGTGCATGACCCCCGCTGTCTGCACCCTCTTCCGGGCCACCCATTCTAGGAAGGTGCTAAATGTCTCGAAATAAAAACAAGAAAGCGCACATCCCATTGGTAAGCATAAGTCTATGTAGTACTGACCTTCGAGCATGCAGCCTAGCAAATGAAAGCACTCGGGGTGGACTGGCAAGTGTCTGAAGGCCGATTTGATGTCAGCTTTTGACATTAGAGCCCCTTCTCCCATCCTTTCCACCAGCGCTGCGGCTTGATCGAAGTTCGCGTAAGACACCGAACACAACTCCCTGTCAATGCCGTCGTTTACCGACGACCCCTCGGGGTAGGATAGGTGTTGTATCAACCTATACTCCCCAGCCTCTTTTTTTGGGGACCACTCCCAATGGGGAAATCCTGAGATTAGGCAAGGGAGGGGACTCGAAGGGGCCAGCCATCCTTCCCAATTGGACTTCCTTCCAGACCTTTTCCCTAGCTACGTCACCGTGTGTCCTGACCGATTTCAAGTTTCGACTAAACTCAGATCCCGCTTGATATTCAAACGGGATCCTAAACCCCTCCTTAAACCCAGCTAGGAGTAGCTGGGCCGCTTCCCTATTGGGATACCTTGCTAGCCACGGTGCCAAATTGGCGACGATTATTGGTGTCGCTGCCCTCGCGTCCAAACGTCCGCCCTGCGCCCCTCCCCCTGCGACCGCCCTTCTTAAAACACTTTGCCTGGGCGTGGCGGCCGCCGCAAAAGGAGCAGATGTGTTGGAAACGGCAGTTGTCGTACGTGCAGTTGGACTGGTTAAACGGCCAACAGACGCCCGAGTTGGTGCGCAGCGACTGGCTAGTCCCTGGTACGTTATTCCGCCATGCCCCCCTACCTCCGGTGCCGCACCCTCGAAAGGAATCTGCCCCGCCCCCAGACACAAACTGCAGATACAGGTTGACATCCTTGACGTTCCATGGTATCACCACCTCTTGGGCCTTCATTGATTGCCTAAAGCACTGGTCATATGTCCACCAACCCGTTCCCCCGTAAGCGTGGTGTGCTTCCTCGATCATGTCGTGATACGTAAAGAGCGAGGGGCACGCCTGGGGATCCTTCTCCCCAATTACTCCAGCCAGGATAACAAATGCCTTAGACCAGTTGCGAAAGGTGTGTGGGAAAAGCCTCTTTTCCACATCCACCTTCTTCGCTTCCCCCGTCTTTGAGGACGCGGCCAACGCCTCCCTGTAGCCTGGTAGCAGAGATAATATATCTACGTACTCCCCGGCCCATATCTTGTCCTTCACCTCTTTCAGCAAGTGCAAGCCCACTGAGCTAGGTCTGGATGTATAAGAGACCTTATATGCCGCATCGGGCATCCTCTTATCCTTGGCTAGCTCCTCTGAGGCGGGTGCCGCCTGAGGGAGGGGGAGCGTGGAGGATGGTGATTCCACTTGCCCGGCCTGCCCACCAGCCCCTAGAGGTGTGTTGTTAACCGCCTGCGGGCGGGAACAGCGGCCACTGCCGCTGCTGGAACTACAGGTGTCGCTACCGCTGGCGCCGCCCCCAATGCTGGCGCTACGACTGTCGCTATAGCTGGAGCTATCGCCGCTGCTGATGCGATTAGCGTTGCTAGAACTGGCGCTGCGCTTATCGCTGGTGTCACTACTGCTGGTGACTCTGCCGGTGCATGAGCATCAACAGCTGCCTCTGGAACCAGCCTTCTTCCTTGCTTCGCGCGTCAGCCTGCAGTTGTATGATTTTGTCTACGAAGTACATTCTGATTGATGCGCTAAGTGTCGCGGGAGTGTGATTTCAATTTGCGTGATTTAACTATGTGTTCCGTCTACTGGGTTTTTCTGTGAGTATGGGAAGTATCGAGGGTCGACGGAGGCGGATCCGATCCGGATGAAAACTGAATTGCTACTCGCACGAGGTACCGAAACTGACTGAAAGAAACATGAATTGATATGTTATCATCGATACATGGGACCTTCTGCTAACCGAAGAAGGGGCGTTAGGCCTGCTATTTGCAACCGCCCCTTTACCCCCTTCCCGCATGCATATTTGCTATACCAGCATATTTTCCTGATCGTGCCCAGTCAGGGAGTGGGATTACCCGCACCATCCCATGCCATGCGCTGAACAGCAAGTGGGATTACCCACACCAAACCAGAGGCATGCGGCCCTGTGCTGAACAGGGAGTGGGGGGTTACCCGTCCATAGCAGGGCCATGTGCTGAACAGGAAGTGGGGTTACCCATACAATAGCAGGGCCGTGTGTTAAACAGGAACTGGGATTACCCATACAACCGCAGGGCCGTATATTAAACAGGAACTGGGATTACCCATACAATAGCGGGAGCCAAGTGCTGAACAGGAAGAGGGATTACCCATATGATAGAGGGAGCCAAGTGCTGAACAGGAAGAGGGATTACCCATACGATAGAGGGAGCCAAGTGCTGAACAGGAAGAGGGATTACCCATGCCCTACCATGGCCTGCGCTGAACAGGAAGTGAGATTAACCCCTACACGCGTTATACCTCTGCCTGCAGCATAACGCACCGTATACCCCACGTCGTCCTGAATGTAGCATGTAACGCTGGACCAATACAGCACATGACCCCCAAAGGCAGTATATACACACACCATATGCTCCACGCAATGGCCCGAAGCCAAGCATGCAGCATATACACCATATAATCCAAACCCGTCATGTAACCGCGCATGTGGTCTATAAACATTATATTCAGAACCCAGCACGTAACCATGATTGCAGTGTATACCATATAATCCAAATACAGCACGCCACCACCACTGCGGTACCGTATACACCCCTGTAACCCAAATACCGCACATTATAACACTGACTGTAGCATATATACCCGTTATAATCCAATACGGCGCATAACCTTGAATGCAGTATATCCACTATACCCGCCATGTAACCCACTTAAAGCACATTATAACACTGAATGCAGCATATATACACCTTATACTCCACATGCCGCACGTAACCGTGAATGCAGTATATACTCTATAAACGACTTTATAACCCTGAATGCAGCATATATACACTTTATAATCCACATACAGCACTTACCCTGAATGCGGTATATACACTATGTACGCCATGTAACCCAATTACAGCACATTACAACACTGAATGCAGCATAAATACATAGGGTGACCAGATTTCGAAAATGAAAAACCAGGACACCTTAAAAAATAATTTATTAAACAAATGACATCACGTGACACCCCCCGTTGCCATGACAACAAGACACTCTGATGCCCCTGCAGTGTTAGTGTGTATAGAGGTGGGGGCTTTGCTTGGGCCCTTCAACTCTTACAGCCAGGGCATTATTGGCCAGGAATGCCCAGTTCGGAGGGGATTACTACTTCAAAATGTATTTGATTCGTAACAACATCAAAAAACTCTAATACCAATAACTAACAACCACAGACAATGATAATCTAAACCATCAAATAAAATGTCTACGGCCCTTGTTCAAGCATGTTTGCGGTACTTACCAGATAAATCAGTGCCTGCAATCCACGACTGTATCCGCCTCTCCGAGCGTCTGAAAGCAATCCAGCGTTCCTGGTGTGTGGCTGAAGAGGTGAGGGACTCCCTCCTCTCAAACGGAAAAGAAGAGCAAAAAATAGAGTTGGAACATACCTATCATACAGGGATGAGAGAGAGAGACAGAGAATGAGAGAGAGACAGAGAATGAGAGAGAGACAGAGAATGAGAGAGAGACAGAGAGAGGGACATAGGGAGAGAGAGACACAGAGAGAGAGAGAGAGAGACAAAAGTAATGTACTGTATAACCATTATACCGTACCCCCTAGTATTCGTGTAAGCATTGTCCCACACCCCCTATAACTCACGCTTTGGCAATACTGAAATGTTCTTTTGTCATGCCAATAAAGCTGATTTGATTTGAGAGACTGAGACACAGAGACACAGAGAGAGACAGAGACACAGAGACACACACAGAGACACAGAGAGAGACAGAGATACAGAGAGAGAGAGAGAGACACACAGAGAGAGACAGAGACACAGAGAGAGAGAGAGAGACACGGGCCTATTTAGTAAGCGTTGATAAGGCTGCGTCTATAGTATTTCAGACGGAGGGAAGGCACACACGCTGCAATACACTTGCTGAAGTCTGAGCTTTTTATGGCTTTGCAGGGTATGCAGCGGGTGCGATTGGGGGCGTGGCAATGAATATTTGGAGGCGTGGCAATAACGTTCCGGCGCGGACGTCACTTCCCTACCTCACATCCCGATCCACCGGCATTTTTTCAGATGCAGCATCTGAAGCACTGTGCAGACAAGAAGAAAAATGCACACAATGCGCACCAGAGATTAAAATATAGTAAATTATTTATTAATAAAACAAGAAATAACCGTGGGGGATCCAACCCCACCTCAGTACATATGCGTCACAGATCCGGGTTCGGTTACAGAGTGACCTGACGTGTCACGACAGGTCACTCTGCGCGTATTCTGACAGGCTGAGACGGCGTTTGCAGGTAGGAATTTATATATACACTATATCTTCATCTCCTTCATAGTAATGACATTAAAAACACATTTATTCACAGAATTAAGTAGTCACTGTGTGGGATTAGTTTAAGATTTATTTATTAGATAATTTATCACTATGTAACACACTTTAAATCACAAATAAATAGGTATCACATTATTGCAATGTATTCAGTTGTAAGATATTAATGTTATTTGTAACACACAGTAGATTAGAAACATCACAATAATTAAGTATTAAATGTAATATTTATTGATCCCTGTAGCACTATTACAATTTGTTGGCATGGTAATCTATAACAGGGGAGCGCAAACTTCTGAAGCTGCGTCCCCCTGCCTGGCCTCCCCCGGTCTTGCGCCCCCTCTCCTACCTGCCAGCACACTCCGGGGTCGAGTGACGTCACATGACCCCGCGGTGTCATTTGATGCCGCGTTGCCATGGAGACGTGTCTGAATCCCGGTCAGTGTTACTGTTGCAGAGGCCTCACGTGATCCCCGGCATTTCATTTAAATGCCTTGGGGAGGAGCGCGGGACCTCTGCACCCGCCCCCGCGCCCCCCCAGACAAATCTCCCGCCCCCCAGTTCACGCACCGCTAACCTATAACATTATGTGTGTGTATATGTGTGTGTAAATATATATATACACATATACACACACATATATATATATGTATATATATATATTTATATATACATATATATATCTTCTCTCCGAAGAAGACCGTTTTATATGTATGTATGTATGTGTGTGTGTGTGTATATATATATATGTATGTGTGTGTATATATATATATATATATATATATATACACATACGTATGTGTGTATATATATATATATATATATATATGTGTGTGTGTGTGTCATACAAGAATCTATTACTGTATTATCTAAAATCAGTAACACATGTGATCTATTATGCCATTACCAATTGGACTGTAGGACTATAAAACCATTACGAGTGAGTTGTAGCATTATCCCCTGATGAAATCGGCCGTGTGCTGAAGAAACGCGTAGGTACTTTCTTCTCGTTATTGCCACACTATCCGTCTTGACGCCGGAAGGGAAGTTGGTACGCAGCCAAGACGAGACACCGGAATTACAGAGTGGAATCACAACTGCATACTACAGATTGCCGGAGGACCACACTGCGAGGGGCGCAGCCTATCGAGTTTCCCGGTCATCGTCCAAAGTCTGGAGCTGCGGATTGACCACCGGATTACCACGGAGCCCGAGCTTGTCTCATACAATGCTTTTACCAAACGGGCGTTTGTGAGTTTGTTATTTTTATCTTGTCCAGGAAATGAAATTGTTAAACCAAATTTACACATGGAGCGGGCGCTTTCTCTTCTTTTTGTTTTGTTTAGATATCTATCGAGGAGGTGGTTGTTTCCCCGAAGAGAGCTGCCAGGGCTCCAGAGGACGCCCGAATTGGATCCTTTTATGATTGAGTTATAACATAGCTATTAGAGCTAGTTTTCTGGACTTTTATTGTGTTTAGGCATAGTGTTTATTATTATTTTATTACAGCTACTTTTTAGTAATTGCACTGTTATTAATTCTGGCCACTATTTCTCACTGCCATTATAATCTCTCTCTAGCGACAACCAGATTGCTATATCAGCTATATTATTTATTGGTTATACCAGGGGAGCACAAACTTTTGCAGCTCGCCCCCCTGCCTTCCCTCTGTTGGTGCTCGCGCCCCCCCCCCCCCCTTACCTTGATGCGGCGTTACGTGACCTGCAGCGGCATTTGACGAGGGTGACGTCACATGACCCCGCGGCGTAATTTAACACCGCGTTGCCATGGACACGGGTGACGCCGGCAGAGTCAAGGTAAGTAATAGCATTGCAGAGGCCTCACGTGATCCCCCGGCATTTAATTTTAATGCCTCGAGGAAGTGCGCGGGGCCTCTGCAACCGCCCGCGCCAACCCCCCCCCCCCTGAAAATTCTCCCCCCCCCCACTTTGCGCACCTCTGGGTTATACCATATATATATATATATATATATATATACACACACACACATATACACACACACACACGTGTATGTGTGTATAAAACAGACTATATATATACATATAGTATGATATATATATATACATACTATATGTGGATGTATATATATATATATAAATATATATATATATGTATATATATATATATATGTATATATATATATATATGTATATATATATATATATATACGACTATTAAGGTTAAAGATAATGGTGAAATACAGGGTTGCAGACCTGTCTAAGACATGCAAATGAATATACAGGAATATTTACAGTATATATATATATATATATATATGGCCACCAGAATACCAAGAAGTGATCTCCTTGAATACAAACAGAAGGAGACAAGCGACAGGGTTCCTTTGGTGGTCACATATAACCCACACCTAGGAGACCTACGCAAGATCGCCAGGAAACTACAACCCATCCTCCAGGAAGATACAAGACTGCAACAGGTCTTCCCTGAAGCACCCTTATTATCATACAGACAACCCCATAATCTCAAGAATATTATGGTGAGGAGTAAAGTATTCAGCAGTACAACTGAATGCGGGACAAAACCATGCCAGGACCCAAGATGCAAAACCTGCGCAATGCTCTACACAGCGGACACAATACAAATACCACACAAGAATCGGGAATACAAAATCAGAGGAGGGTTCACCTGTTCCTCCAGCAATGTCGTGTACCTCATCATGTGCATGAAATGCCCAGGGGGCTGCTACTACATAGGTGAGACAGGACAGGGGCTAAACAAGAGAATGAACCTGCATCGCCACAGCATCACACGCGGAACAAGAGACAGTCCTGTTGGCGAACATTTCTCTGACTCTGGCCATAAGATGAACGATCTGAGGGTTGCCATACTCAAAGGTAATCTTAAAACCCCGAAAGAGAGACGGTTGCATGAATACAAATTTATGCAACTGTTCGGGACACTTAGCAGTGGCCTAAACAGAGATCGAAATTTTATGAGTCATTACTGACACTAGCGAACTCTCTTCCCATGAGCGCTAAAGGCCATGTCTGTACATACTGTGCTATATGTATGCACACACAGCTGTCTCTCACACATACTAATACTCCTTATTTTTCCATCCATATACACCAATAGGGACCACATAGTATCCACACACACTTTTAGTTGTGCTACAAACTCTCACATTTCCACACCCACCCACACCATTTATATCCCTCTCACTCCACACACACTTTGTGTAGAGCACTGTTTATACTGTGGGCTCTCCATTCATTTTTATTCACACTGATACACATACACACTCTTTCTTCACTTGCTTTCAGTTACCCTTTGACACCTCTAGCCATAAAACACATCCACACCGGGGGAAGGAGAAGCACAGATAACATTCCAAGAGACACTGTTTTTAAGTTATCCTTGCTTCATTCATTGTAACATCGCCGGAAGAAGAGATCAGTGTATCTCGAAAGCTCGCACAAATAAAAGCATTTCGTTAGCCACAGAACGGTATCATCTATTTATTTTTTGATTATTGAAGCTCGGCTAACACAGTACTGATACCTCTACATGTATATATATATATATATATATATATATATATATGTTCAAATAACGGGGGGGAAAAAGGGGGGAAGGTGGGGAAAAAAACCTCGCATCTACTTTTGCAATATTAATGCCACCATAAGCCAATAAATAACTTTACATCAGTAAGAATTGGCGGTGCTCACGGGTTGTAAATAGTATGAGTGAAAAGAGAAAAAAGTAACCCGTGTGGGAGCACTCAGGTATGCAGATTAACATATAGTATTTTATTTATTTGACACAGTGCAAAAAAGGATAAGTAAACAGTACATGATTAAAAACACTTAAAAAAGGCTAGGACCCCTGTCACGGGTACTACCCATAGACACAAGTGGGCAAAACTAGGGAATGACTCAAATTGTCAACCCTTAACATGAAAATGGATAGTGACTCAAGAAACACTTGGATCGGTCAGAATAAATCACAACAGGTTAATGGGTTCACAGGCACCTATACAAAGCTAAAGATAATACGTACTACACACCAATGAAGTGACTAGTCAAAATATAAATGACAATCTTAAACCATCATGAATCTGCTTGAGCATACAATTATGTAACCAATACCAACAGCACAAATTAATCACTTGAAGGAAAAAGGTGGCATGATGGGATGAAGTCACTAGATGTGTAGAGCAATGAAGTGTGTGAATAGCATGTATGGAAAATTGCCTGATGAACACCTATTAGATAACCTTGTGTGTGTTGTCAGTATCCATAATGAAAAAATAGAGTGTCACAGTCCAGAGATTAGTTGCACCAGTGCTGGGTAGCATAGTTACGTGAACATCTGTCAGGGGTCCTGCATAGCACCCCCACTCCGACGCGTTTCGTCCAGAGACTTAGACTTGGAGTGGGGGTGCGTCGGAGTGGGGGTGCTAGGCAGGACCCCTGACAGATGTTCACGTAACTATGCTACCCAGCACTGGTGCAACTAATCTCTGGACTGTGACACTCTATTTTTTCATTATGGATACTGACAACACACACAAGGTTATCTAATAGGTGTTCATCAGGCAATTTTCCATACATGCTATTCACACACTTCATTGCTCTACACATCTAGTGACTTCATCCCATCATGCCACCTTTTTCCTTCAAGTGATTTATTTGTGCTGTTGGTATTGGTTACATAATTGTATGCTCAAGCAGATTCATGATGGTTTAAGATTGTCATTTATATTTTGACTAGTCACTTCATTGGTGTGTAGTACGTAGTATCTTTAGCTTTGTATAGGTGCCTGTGAACCCATTAAGCTGTTGTGATTTATTCTGACCGATCCAAGTGTTTCTTGAGTCACTATCCATTTTCATGTTAAGGGTTGACAATTTGAGTCATTCCCTAGTTTTGCCCACTTGTGTCTATGGGTAGTACCCGTGACAGGGGTCCTAGCCTTTTTTAAGTGTTTTTAATCATGTACTGTTTACTTATCCTTTTTTGCACTGTGTCAAATAAATAAAATACTATATGTTAATCTGCATACCTGAGTGCTCCCATACGGGTTACTTTTTTCTCTTTTCACTCATACTATTTACAACCCGTGAGCACCGCCAATTCTTACTGATGTAAAGTTATTTATTGGCTTATGGTGGCATTAATATTGCAAAAGTAGATGCGAGGTTTTTTTCCCCACCTTCCCCCCTTTTTTCCCCCCGTTATTTGAACATATATATATATATATATATATATATATATATATATATATATATATATATATATATATATATATATATATATATATACATGTAGAGGTATCAGTACTGTGTTAGCCGAGCTTCAATAATCAAAAAATAAATAGATGATACCGTTCTGTGGCTAACGAAATGCTTTTATTTGTGCGAGCTTTCGAGATACACTGATCTCTTCTTCCGGCGATGTTACAATGAATGAAGCAAGGATAACTTAAAAACAGTGTCTCTTGGAATGTTATCTGTGCTTCTCCTTCCCCCGGTGTGGATGTGTTTTATGGCTAGAGGTGTCAAAGGGTAACTGAAAGCAAGTGAAGAAAGTGTGTATGTGTATCAGTGTGAATAAAAATGAATGGAGAGCCCACAGTATAAACAGTGCTCTACACAAAGTGTGTGTGGAGTGAGAGGGATATAAATGGTGTGGGTGGGTGTGGAAATGTGAGAGTTTGTAGCACAACTAAAAGTGTGTGTGGATACTATGTGGTCCCTATTGGTGTATATGGATGGAAAAATAAGGAGTATTAGTATGTGTGAGAGACAGCTGTGTGTGCATACATATAGCACAGTATGTACAGACATGGCCTTTAGCGCTCATGGGAAGAGAGTTCGCTAGTGTCAGTAATGACTCATAAAATTTCGATCTCTGTTTAGGCCACTGCTAAGTGTCCCGAACAGTTGCATAAATTTGTATTCATGCAACCGTCTCTCTTTCGGGGTTTTAAGATTACCTTTGAGTATGGCAACCCTCAGATCGTTCATCTTATGGCCAGAGTCAGAGAAATGTTCGCCAACAGGACTGTCTCTTGTTCCGCGTGTGATGCTGTGGCGATGCAGGTTCATTCTCTTGTTTAGCCCCTGTCCTGTCTCACCTATGTAGTAGCAGCCCCCTGGGCATTTCATGCACATGATGAGGTACACGACATTGCTGGAGGAACAGGTGAACCCTCCTCTGATTTTGTATTCCCGATTCTTGTGTGGTATTTGTATTGTGTCCGCTGTGTAGAGCATTGCGCAGGTTTTGCATCTTGGGTCCTGGCATGGTTTTGTCCCGCATTCAGTTGTACTGCTGAATACTTTACTCCTCACCATAATATTCTTGAGATTATGGGGTTGTCTGTATGATAATAAGGGTGCTTCAGGGAAGACCTGTTGCAGTCTTGTATCTTCCTGGAGGATGGGTTGTAGTTTCCTGGCGATCTTGCGTAGGTCTCCTAGGTGTGGGTTATATGTGACCACCAAAGGAACCCTGTCGCTTGTCTCCTTCTGTTTGTATTCAAGGAGATCACTTCTTGGTATTCTGGTGGCCATATATATATATATATACTGTAAATATTCCTGTATATTCATTTGCATGTCTTAGACAGGTCTGCAACCCTGTATTTCACCATTATCTTTAACCTTAATAGTCGTATATATATATATATATATATATACATATATATATATATATATATACATATATATATATATTTATATATATATATATACATACACATATAGTATGTATATATATATATCATACTATATGTATATATATAGTCTGTTTTATACACACATACACGTGTGTGTGTGTGTATATGTGTGTGTGTGTATATATGTATATATATATATATATATATATATATATATATATATATATATATATATGGTATAACCCAGAGGTGCGCAAAGTGGGGGGGGGGGAGAATTTTCGGGGGGGGGGGGTTGGCGCGGGCGGTTGCAGAGGCCCCGCGCACTTCCTCGAGGCATTAAAATTAAATGCCGGGGGATCACGTGAGGCCTCTGCAATGCTATTACTTACCTTGACTCTGCCGGCGTCACTCGTGTCCATGGCAACGCGGTGTTAAATTACGCCGCGGGGTCATGTGACGTCACCCTCGTCAAATGCCGCTGCAGGTCACGTAACGCCGCATCAAGGTAAGGGGGGGGGGGGGCGCGAGCACCAACAGAGGGAAGGCAGGGGGGCGAGCTGCAAAAGTTTGTGCTCCCCTGGTATAACCAATAAATAATATAGCTGATATAGCAATCTGGTTGTCGCTAGAGAGAGATTATAATGGCAGTGA